>NW_004444263.1:689371-709959 GCF_000243295.1 Trichechus manatus latirostris
TGAATTCTTCAAAAAAAAAAAAAAAAAAAGCACAATACCCAGAGCAAAATGGTCTTACTGGTTTATCTGGAACATTGTTTGACTCAAAGTGGCTTCAGGAACCTTTTCTTTTCCCCTCAAAGCTCGAGGTTCAAAAGGACACCCAAAGGCGATGTCCCGTGTGAGTTACCGCAACCACCATGAAAACCAGAAATCTGGATTCCAGGAGAATTACATACAACTCTCTCAGCATTCTTTCCTTTGGATCATGATCTTGTTATGGAATCTTTTAACAAAAATGCTCAACAAATGGTAATTGGGCATCATCTGGTTTTTAAGATCCCAGGCACCATACAGCAAACTAGGAAATAAAACAGAAGCACTAACAATAATATTAGGCCAAATGTCTGAAATAACCAATGAAGCCATGACCCTAAGGTCTTTGAACCAAGGAAACAAATCTCATGAGGTGTTTGTTTATACCTAAGCAGCATCAGTAATGGCTTTTCATGTGCCTTAACAGCAACTATATTCTGCAAAATCTCAGATTGAGTATTAATGTAAATACAGCAACATTTACCTATTAAGGCACAAAACTGTTTCTTGGGAGAACTAATAGGAAATCTAATGCTATTCTATTTTGTAAAATCATAGCTCAGATTTCAGATACTTCTCTGGTTATGATATTTACAACTTTTTGTTAAGTTTACCAACAGGAACTTCTAATTCAAGAGTTACAATATCTAAACCAATTAGAGAATTTAGGAGAAAGGAAAGTAGTTTCTTATATCCAGAAATTAGGACCTTAAAACATCAGCAATATTAAAAAACCATAATTTCCCTTCGTTTACTCAGTCTTACTTAGTTAATTTCTGTTCCATGTGGTTCTGGATCAGCCGCAGTCTGAGAACTCATCAGCTTCTGCATAAGAGTTCTGGAAATCTTGATTGAGTCTAATCAGTCTCTTTCACAAGTCCAATATAGTCCATCTCTTTGCTGAGATATTTTGGTCAAACGTTTTCAGCAAATCAGCAAAGTAAAAACTTATCTGCAGATGACAAAACTTAATATGGCCATGATTAATTTATAAAAATAATATTCTTAATAGTAAAAGACCTGATTTAAATTAATTATAAACCCAACGTAAAGGCCAAATAAAATCAGTTAAAAAAAAATTTCTAAATGTAACTATTAACCGTATTTAAAGAGCTTCAGATATAATACATAATAATTTTGAGATAAAATACTATATAGTCAGATCTACCAAGAATATACCAAGATTATCAAATCTCTAAATACCTGAATAGTAATAAAAAAAAAAATCACAGGCAAATGATGTGAATTCTCCAATCAAACCACTGGTTTTGATGATGCTAGATTCAGAAAGATAAAGTTGCGACCAAGTTAACAATAAAGAAGTAAGTTATTTAACCAAAGATCTTAAAGTAAAAACCTTAGCTTTCTTTTCTAAAAGCCATGCAGCTTAGTATTCAGACTGAGAAATCTTATTCTAATGAGAGGCCAAACCTTTGTCTTCTAGGGAGATCACACAAAGAATAAATTAACCCTTTAACTCAGAAATTAAAGAAAATTCTGTTATTTTAATAGCGAGAAACCCAATTCTTTGTTTTCTGTGATACTTAACATTAAAACTCCTAAAAAATCTCATAAATTAAACCATTAAACTTTAGTCAGACAGATAAAACTTGAACATATCAAATAAATCTCTTTTTCAATAAACTTCTTAAACGTTGCCTTTGCTGCATACCTCATAGTACATCCCTTTAAATGACAAAAATGAACACACTCATTAGCAGACTTAAATATGTATATGTATCTGTCTATCCTTTTTTCTTAAATAAAACTCATTTCATATAATATCTACCTTAAATTACTTAGAAAATTTTCACTTTTAAGACTGACATAGTATAAAATATAAAGATCTTAGTGTACTTTTGAAATAGACCAATTTATATCAAAGTTTCTCCAAGTAGCTGTTAAAAATCTAAGTCATAAGACAGACACAAGACACAGTTTTTTCTGGACGAAGAAAGAACTGAGGTTCTATGACTAGCCTTACAAAAAACAATTCTTAGCCATAGCCACCAATCTAATACAAGACAAACTTAGACACAATGCTCTAGACCGGAAGCAAGCTCTTAGAACAAAAGGAGACAGAAAGACCACATAAACTCACCAAACAATACCAAGCAAAATAAGGATATGGGGATCCTAGTTTCTTAAAGTGTATATAGCGATTTTTGGTAAGATCGACTCCATTTAATGGAAAAAAACAGGTCGAGAACTACCACTTCTCCCTTAAATATCAAAACACAAGTCTGGAGCTGCCACCTCCCCCTGAGAATTCAACAGAACAGGCAAGAGCTGCCACCTCTCCCTGCAAATTTGGCAAAGCAGAGTATTATTTTCCAGGTTTTCTCTGAGCCACAAAAAGGTCCAAATTTTGCGGCGTATAGTGATTCAAAGCTCTTTGAAAATAGAATTACCTCTTTAATGTTTCAAACGCCCGAATCCAGACCTAAACCACTGTTCACTTAAGGACTTACTGAATGTCACTCTTAGCCAAATGATCAAGCAAAAATCTAAGAAAGAGTCTCCTTAATCAAACAATCAGCTTTTCAAACAAATATGCCAAACAAAATTTAAGAAAACACGAGAGAGAACAAAAAAGAGTAAGCAAAGGCTCGTTTTCCGAGAGCACTCACCCTGTCAGTGTCGAAGGGACATGGAGTGCGAACTCGTGGGTCCAGGAGATAGGACCTCTCCTTTGGTAGCCTTTGCTCCACAGTCCAGGTCTCCTCGAGGTCGACTGGATTCATAGCTTCAGAATCCTTGACGACTATGCCATTAACTGTTGTAGGGGAAAAACGTCATAAATTTTAGTAAAGCAAAAAGGAAGTTTTATTCGGCATATATTCAAAGGGGCAGAAGTGGGAAGTGAACAACCATGCTGCCAGAGCCATATCTGCCCAAGTCCAAAGAATATTACAGAATAGGCAAGAATGGGAAAATGGACAAGCATGCTGCCACAGCCATGTCTGCCTGAGTCCAAAGAACAATTACAGAGTTATCAGTATATATTAACATTACAAATGGGCAAAACCATTGAGAGCTTAGCCTTTTCAGATTGGCTAGAAACTGTGATCCTATATTTTGAATTGTCTTTCTTAACAATCTTTGGTACAGGTTTCAGTAAGGAGAGTCAGGAGGGTCTTCATTGGTCCAACAAATTTCTATGCACTAAATGCTAATAGAAAAAGATAAGAGTGGCAGATCTTTCGTGTTGTGTTTGACCAGAGCTATGTGAAAGTTTCCCTAAAAGATATTTTCCAAGATTATTTTAGCTATTGTCTTTATACCTCGGGGCCCAGTTGATGAGTCCTTGTGAGCCCAGCTCCAGCTGGGTCACATGCTCTATGCTAAAGCACAGGGAATAATGACTCCAATATTATTTCCTAAATCACTACCCACCTGTGGTTCATGTTTAGGAACAACTGACCAGACTCTCCCCTGGGTGTTTGGGACAGGAGGTAAATTCTATACTTATCTGTGCTGGTTCCTGGGTCCCTAGCCTGGTCTTTCCTTCCAGGGTGGGTGTTTTAGGGAGGGTGAGTGATAGGATCTGACCCTGTGTAGCTGGCAGGTCTCTAGGGTAAAGGGTGGATCAAGGGCAGCGTGAGGAGGCAAAGATTAATTCCTGGAGGGCTTGGCTTTGCCTGAGGCCATTTCGTCTCCCTGTTACTTCCTTTTTGGGACAAATATTCCCTCAGGGACTGGCTCACTGAGCTGGTTGTACCCAGTGGTGTCTCCACAACCAGGCCTGTAAGCCTTTGTCTGGTACGTGGGTGGCCACACCTTTGCTTGCTCTGACCAGAGAAAAGAATGTACCAGCAGATGCCCTGGCTGGTCTCCAAGGAAGAGAACAAGGGCAGGGCCAGAACACAGCAGAGCCTGAAGGCCAAGAGTCAGATCTGGGGAAGGTGACAGAGGTGGTTTTGAAGGACAAGCAGATGAGAGTGAATGCAGGTCTAGAATCCAGAGAGTCAGGGAGAGTCTAAGGTCACAGCACTGACTCCTCTGCTTTTGCCATTGTCAGTCCAGAACCTGGGGGTGGTGGGACTGACTGACCTGTCACCTCTCCAGGAGGGGAGATGGGAGGTGAACAGGAATGTGGTGAACTTGGGATTCCTACCCCTATCTGTTGGGAAGGGGAAGAGCAACACCTCCCTAGGTGGAGGTATTTAGGGTACTATTGAGACATCTTAGGGTGCTTGTACTTGCTCCAGATCCTATTGCTACTGAGTTTCAAGGCTAAGGTTTGAACGCAAGCCCCTAACTCCATGCCCAGGGCTCCTCCTTCCCTCTGTATCCTCCTGCTTATCTACTAGATTCAGATTATTTACATTCTCTATAGCCTATGACCCGGAGTTTCTGGGTGGTGCAAATGGCTAACGAATGGCTAACGTGCTTGGCTGTTAACCAAAATGTTAGAGGTTCAAGGTCACCCAGAGCCACCTTGGCAGAAAGGCCTAGTGATCTACTTTGAAGAATCAGCCATTGAAAACCCTATGGAGCACAGTTCTGTTCTGACACATGGGGTCGCCATGAATTGGAATTGACTTGACAGCAACTGGAAACTGTAATATTCTATGACTACTTAGCTCTGCTTTCAAGGGGAGCAGGATGAGGGTTCGTATGTCTGGGAATCTTAGGTTTTATTTTTAAATAAGTCTAGGTTCACTCTGTCCTCTTTTTTTGTCATAGATCTTTCTGTGACCTTCCCATAGACAAAGCCTGTCTCTTTCAGGTGGGCCACATGTCTGAGGAAAGAGGGCTTTATCCTGGGTCTGAGTAAGTGGGTCCCCCAGCCCTGACTTTTATCAGCTCACTCATCTGTTTGTGGTGGGGTTTAGGGTCTCAGGATCTCACTCTGTAGGTGATGATTGACTGGAAGGAGCAACACCATGGAGGTTCCACAGAGAGCTTGCAGTACAGATGTCATGGGCAGACCTTCCTCACCTTTGACCTGGTCTCCCGGATCTGGCTGATCAGTAGCACCTGGTCTCTGGCCATCAAGCATGGTAGGGAGCTGGTTGGGACGAAAGCTGGAATTGCCAAGTTATTCCTGGAAAAGGCGAATCCTGAGAGGCTTTGGAATTACCTGAGTTTGGGATCCAGGATCCTGGCTGGATGGGGACCATGGTGGGTCTTCCTGTGTCCGTTTGGATCTCCTATCTGACACCTGATGGCAGCAGGCAGTTCAAGGAAGGACTGAGTAGAACAGACTGGCAGGAAAAAGATTGGAGGGACTAGTCAAAGGGAAACTGAGAATGCTTCTTGACCACAAGAGCTAGTTGTCTGTGGGTGGCAGAGAGAGCAGGGCCAATGCATGAGGACAGGACAGGTGGGGTCAGGCAGGTGAGGGGTGAGCTGGGCACAGGGTGGAGGCACTAGGCTTCCCTGGGCAAGCAGCTCAGGGAGGAGAAAGTCTAAAGTGTGCAAAAGGACATCTGCAGAGTGAAGTTCTACACGGCCTGAAGCCAGGGGGTGGGGAAGTGCCTGGGAGCTCACTGGGAGAAAGATTTGGGGAAAAGAGGGGCATCTGGAGTGTGCTGAATCGGATCTCACCCAGCCTGAGGGCAGCCAGGCCAGCCTCACTGGTTTTCAGGATGCCGTGGGCCAAAAAGCTCAGAGCCTTGTCCTCCAAAACCCCCTATTTTCCTGTGTTCTCTGTATTTCCTTTTACATTTCTTAGGAAAAGTTGTTTTTAAAAAAAAACCCCTCTATCTCTTGAGTGTGAACTGAAGGGACAAAGGAGGCTATTCCTCCTGTATTCCTGGGGTGGTGGTAGTAGAGCTGGACAGGGCCTCCCCAGGGGCCATGAGGAGGGCAGCACGTTCTGGCTCTAGAGCTGGAGGGGAGGCTGTGTAGAACCCACAGCCTCAGCTGTGTTTTAGCACTGCTGGGAGGCCACCACCTTCTCAGCCAAGGAGCTTTCTTGGGTTCCCTGGCTCAGCCGGCTGGTTGCTGAGGGTGGAGAACTAGTCAGTGGAGGGGCTCTGCTGGCCCCACAGGTGGGCTGGGCTGTGGTTTCTGGCCTGGAGATACCCAGGGCTCTGCTCTGGGAACAGAGCCCAGTGCCTTCCCTTTGTCCTGTCCCACTTTAGGGCCAACACTATATGACTGGTCTGCATCTCCCACCTCCATGGCCACCCTGAATCCTTACTCATTGGGCTTGTCACCAGGTTGGTCATTGGTGTCACCATCTTTGTGACTGTGGGGGTTGTCACCTGGCAGAAGCAGTAGCTGGGTAAGCTGGGAAGGTGTCAGCCTAGGACTTGGATTTGTGTGTGTGTGTGTATTGGCTAACCTCTGTCTACCCCTCTCCCCATCCATTCTCCACTTTCTCTTGCCATTCTTTTGTGACCTGAGAGACGTCTATGGATTGATCACTAGGCCTCCTTACTGGACGCTTCTCACTGGGTTTGGCCAAAGGAGGCACTAGCAGAAGACTATGGGTAGAATAGAGGCGATGGAGTATTTCTCCTAAGCTCCTTCCCCATCAGTGACTGTCTTCCTCTCTGACTACAGCTGTTGTCCCATGGCTCCTCCTCCCCTCACCCCTTCAGTCCCAGGGATGGTGATTCTTGCTGCTCCCTCCCACACCTAGCTATTTCCTTCACCCCATCTCCCCTCTGTAAATAGCTACTGTTTACAGGACTCTAAAGGTGCTTGGTGGAGCAGTGGTTAAGAGCTCTGCTGCTAACCAAGAGGTCAGCAGTTCGAATCCACCAGCCACTACTTGGAAACCCTATGGGGCAATTCTACTCTGTCTTACAGAGTCGCTATGAGTCAGAATCAACTCTATGGCAACTGGTAAAGGATCCTACAAGAGAGAAAGATGTGACAGTCTGCTTCCATAAAGATTACAGCCTTGGAAACCCTATGAGGCAGTTCTACCCTGTCTTAAAAGGTTGTTGCTGTGGACCAGAACCGATTAGACTGCAATGAGCTTAAAGGAGACCATAGGTGGCACAAAAGGTTAAGCACCGGTGGTTTGAAGCCACCCAGAGGCACCTCGGAAGAGAGATCTGGTGATCTGCTTCCAAAAGGCCGCAGCCATGAAAACCATATGGAGCACAATCCTACTCTGATACACATGGGGTTGCCACGAGTCAGAATAGAACTGACTCGATGGCAACTGGTTTGATTTTTGGTTTATAGTTGAATCATCTCAGTGGAATTCTGTTTCCAGCTGGGACCCTTCTGTCTCTCATTCTTCACTTCTCATTCTGACCCTCACAGGGAGGGTGGGAAGGGCTGGCTCTCCTGTGGAGAGGGGACCATTCTCTACTCACTCAGGACTGTGCTCTTTCTCAGTAGAAACTGCAGGGCAGTCCTGACTTCATTTTCATCCTCCACCCTCCTGGGATTCAGCCTTTAATTCTTCCTCTGTCTTTGGAGTACTTTGAATCCCTGGTTCCAACTCTTTGTCTGAACACATGAGTGTAGGGATTGTGTCCTGTAACCTATCATCAGGGGCACAACCAGGAGTGAGAAGGGAGGGATCTAAGGGGAGGAGAAAAACTTTTGGTGGAAGGGAAATGGAGGAGCCAAGTTCTGGCTCTGACCTTTTGCAAAGATAGGATGCACGTGTGTGTGTGTGTGTGTGTCTGTGTGTCTGTGCATATACTCCAGAAGAGGGGCGGAATTCTCACCCTCTCTGTCAGGGGAGTAATGAGTTGTTTGGGGAGCAACATGGGTAGACTAATGTGTGAGAGAGACAACTGGACAGAAAGGATGATGTCTCATCACTTCCCTCTGTGAGGAATCAGTTTTCTTGTTGTAAGATGAATACAAATACTAGCTAACACATCAATAGATGAATGATTACATGCATTAAGTCATTTAATCTGCACAAGAGCCATATGAGGTTGGTACTCAGATTATCCTCACTTCACAGGTAAGGAAAAGAGGCACAGAGCAGGTAGAACTGTGCCCAGGTCACATGCCCAGTAAGTGAGAAGTAGGATTCAGATGGGCAGTCCTACTCCAGAGTCTGTTCTGACCACTGTGACAACCAGTGTGGTGCAATGGATCACTTTTATAAGGCCTTTTTTGCCATGGTTTTGTAACTCCCACCAAATGATTGGGTGGGACTATGCAAATAAAGTGCTTGTGGCCCACCAAGGGGATTGGACAGCTTGCTAATAATGCAAATAAGGTGCATGACACTCTTGTAGGGGGCGGGACTATAAAAATAAGGTGTATGGAACCCTATTGAAGGGATTGGTCAGTTTTGCCATCCCACTAGGCTTAAAATGAGCCATCCCAGATGCAGAAAGGGAGGACCTCGCTACCATCAAGAAAGAAGAGCTAGGAGTGGAGCACATCTTTTGGACTGGGATCTGATTTAGGAGATAAAATTGGAGCCATTATTCCCCAAAGTTGAGCATAAAGAATGTGACCCAGCTGCAGCTGGACTCACAAGGATTCACAAGGATACATCAACTGGGCCCTGAGGTATAAAGACAATAGCTGAGATAACCTTGGAAAACATTTTTAGGGAAACTTTTCACAAACAAATCATAAACAGAGCACAGAAGACCCACATAGTTTCCACTCTTATCTCTTTTTATTATGGTTTAGTAAACAGTAAGATGCGTTGCACCAGTGAAGACCTTCTTGACTGTCGTTACTGAAACTTGTACCAATAATAATTAAGAAAGACGATTCAAAATGTAGAATCATGGTGATTTGGCACTTTTTAGCCAATCTGTGAAAAGGTGAAGTTTCAATGATTTTACTCATTTGTAATGTTAATATATACTGATGATTCTGTAGCATTCCTTGGACTCAGGGCAGACATGGCTCTGGCAGCATTCTTGTCCATTTCCCACTTTTGCCTTTTTAACATATGCCAAATAAAATCTTTCTTTTTGCTTTAATATAACTTTGTGGTGATTTTACCCTAGGACAGGTCCCTGTGCTGAGAACCTCCTAGACCTAGGAGACAGACAGATCTGTAACACCAGAGATGGCGTGAGACAGTGAGAAGCGGCCGCAAGCATGGCAGAGATATGGCAGCAGCAGAACAAGGAGACCGGCCTCACAGCCCACGGAGTAAGGCGGCTACAGTGGGCATGCCAATTTGCAGAGCAAGAGAGCTGAGCGCCTTCGGGCAGGAGGCTTCATGGCAGAGTGGGGTGCCTCTGGGCATTTATTGGCAGAGCTGAACGAGCTTTGAAA
The DNA here is from genome assembly GCF_000243295.1 of Trichechus manatus latirostris. Lineage (NCBI taxonomy): Eukaryota > Metazoa > Chordata > Mammalia > Sirenia > Trichechidae > Trichechus > Trichechus manatus. The sequence goes on from NW_004444263.1 coordinate 698,621, forward strand.
CACTTGCAGGGCAAAGACCAGCCTGAGTGCTGAGAGCCAAGGGCCGAGAGGATCCTGTCCTGAGAGGGCTGAAAGGAACCTGTCCTCTGGAGGCCGAGTGCAAGGACCCAGCCCCAAGTAAACCCAGGTGGCAGAGGCCTGCCTGTGGGCATGATTGGAGAAGAAGCTGTCCTGATCGAAGAACTGTATCCTGAGTCATTCCTGATCCTGAACTGTAACCTGTTACTTCCCTAATAAACCCCAGAATTGTGAGTATTGTCTGTGAGTTCTGTGTGGCCATTGCAACAAATTATCAAGCCCAGCAGATAAGTAGAGAGTGTTGTGGGAGGGACGGCTGGTGTCAGAACCGGTAAAAAGATTGTCGAGAGGGAGTATGTCTGATCGCCACTTCATAGGAATCAGCCCTGGGCTGATGTTGATCTTGTTTCTCCCCCTTTTTGAAGTTAGAGGAGGTCAGACACCTCTGCACCATTTTTTACAACCAGGTTAAGGCCCATTCAACATGTTCGCATTTTAAACTTTTTTTTTTTACTGAAGTATAACGTATACAGTAAAGTGCACTAATCTTCTGTGTAAAGCCAGATGAATTTTTACATATTTACACATCTATGTGACCATTCCCCAGATGAAGATATGGAGCATTCTCACCCCCTCAGGTCACTCCCTCTTGCTGTTTCCAATCCTAACCACTCCCCTCAGCCTGCCAGGGAACCATTTTTCTCACTTTTATCACCACAGATTCGTTTGGCGTGTTCTTTAACTGCATATGTTTGGAATCCTACAGCATGTGGTCTTTTGTGTCTGGTTTCCACATTTCTATTGATTAATTTTCTGCATTGTCTTTATTCCTCCTTCTGGGTTTTCTGGCAGGGAAGCCCTCGCTCAGTCTGCCCCATGGTGGCCACAAGGGGGCAGCAGAGGCTGAGGAAAGACTGGTGAGTTTGCTGTGCCGCTTTTCCACCCGCGCTGTGGGTTGCTTCCTTCACCCAAGTAGTATTCATCACACCTCCCCCCTTTCCCCCCCGACACCGCATACACAGCCTGGACGTGAGCGCCTCCCAACCCGCTTCTGAATTGTGGGCCTGCTTCGCTCCCTGAGAGTTGCTGCTTTAGAGAGAATTTCTGGAGCAGAGATATGGAGCAAAGTCTTCAATCTCTTTTGATCATGCACTGCTTTCAGTAATACATTGAGAACCTCCAGCTGGGGTCATGATGGTCGAGAGGACGGAAAGAAAAATTTTTAAGTCAAAACAGAAACCATCAAGTTGCGGGTGTATTTTTCTTTTTCCCCCCAGACAATGAGCAGTCAGGAAAAAGTTCTTGCAAATTTCTCCTGCAGTGGAAGAAAACCTAGTGAACTCTTCCTTTTAAGAGTGTCAAGATAGATTAAGTTTTATAAATTTTCATCAGGATGAAACTTAGAGAAAAGACATTGAATCCTTTTCATTAACTGTCACATGTTAAAAATCACAGTATGTTTCCCCTAACCGTTGCTTTATGGTCCAGGTGTTTGTCTAAAGCTATTTCAAAAGCACTTAAAACAACTAAAAGATAAGAGGTATTGCATGTCTGTTAGAAAGGAAAGTAAAATATTAACCCTGTTAGTATTCAGATAATTCATATTTTCAACAAGACACATCATTTGTCACTTAGTGAACAGTGGTTATTGTCAAAGAAGCTGGGAACACAATCCTGATGAGCTGGGACAGGGCACTGAAGTGTGCTTTTTAAGGTCCTTCCTGCCAGCCCCCAGTGTTCTTCAAGAGAATCTAACCTATGCTCTGTGCTTCCCCTCCCAGTGTTGGAGCTCAGTGGGCTGGGATTCAGTGTGAGATAAGCTTTCTGGTCACATGTGGGGCATTCCAGAGTCCATGGTCCTCTGGAGATCTTCTTTCATGCTGATTTGTCTGGAGCTAAGGGCTGGGCTGGGCTTGAGGGCTGGAGTTGATGTAGGGGGCAGTCTTCTTGTACCTGTAGCCCCTCCTCCTCTAGAAAGTTCCTTGATTACACACTCCTCAATGGCAGGGCTCATGTCTCATTTCATCTGTTTGCCTCAGAGTGTCTAGCTTGTAAATTGTCAACGTATCTTTGACAAATTGTTGAATTTACAGTGAAATTTATACATTTTCCCAGAAGTTTTGAGTGGATTGAGACTAATTTGAAAACACCTTCCCCTCATAGGGGCAAGGCTATCACCCTGATGTGGCAGCCAAGAGAATAAAATGAAATAAAAATCATTTGCGTAGGCCAGTTCCCGGCACTTAGATATTCAATACGATTTTGTTTTCTGACCCCTGTATTTTCATAAAATTTTTCTAGTGTCTGTTAGGTCTTTACCACAGGGATTGGGGTGGCAAAGTGGGTGGGGGTCAGTGGATGTTTCAACTTTAATTGCATGTGGATTTGGAGGATAATATTTTTACTTGTCTTATTAGTTACTTTTGGTTTAAAATGGGTTTAACAAATATTCCTACACCTATGTGGGTACTAGCAGAAATGAATATATCCAGGTATATCCAGAAGTTCTCACCTTGCCCACAGTTGTGATATCACCAGGCTGACTTCTGAGCAGAAATCTAGCATTCCCATGCTTGCTCCAATGAAGACAAATGTAATGGGTTATTTAGAACAAACCGAAAGGCAGCATAGGCTGATAGAGATTTTGCTGGGTGTTTGCTTGTAAAACGCTAAGAAATTTGGTTTTCTCATCTGTAAAATGAGACTAATAATGAGGACCTAAGGTGATCAGTGATGTTAAAATATTATATTACAATATATGTATATATTATCTGTTAATAATATATAAAATATATGGTAATAATATGTTAAGTATTAACTATCAGTAGTTTGCTGTCTTTTCAGAAAGACAGGGCCATACTCCTGGAGCAGGTCCTGGAAGCTGTTGATGGGCACAGTGTTAACTCCTTGGTTGCCAGATTGTGGGGAGGTCCCAGATCACCTGTGGGTGAAGACAAAGAAAACCAATCACACTAGATGCTGTTGAAGGGCTTGGGTGTGGCTCCATTTCTCAATTGGCTAGGAAACACTTGGTGTTAGCAGACTGTAGAGACAGACCTGTGCATAAACCAAAAAACCCCAGTCGTCTTCAAGTTGATTGTGATTCATGGCAACCCCTTGTGTTGCAAAGTAGAAGTGCTCTCCATAGAGTTTTCAAGGCTGTGACCTTTTGGAAGAGATGCCCAAGCCTGTCTTCCCAAGTGGCTCTGGGTGGGTTCGAACAGCCAACCTTTCTGTTATTAGTGGAACACTTAACCGTTTTTGCTACTCAGGGACTCCTGACCTATGCACAGAACTGGGTGTTAGTCATGGCTGTGCCCCCATGCAGTCCTTACTTCCTGAAGCTGGAAACAAGCTGGCACATAGTAGTTCCTGAGTCTGCATCTCTGTGTGGCCCCACTTGACTTTTTGTTGCTCTGATAAAGCTGCTTTCTCCTTGGTAACAGAGATCACTGTCCAGAGGGCAGGGCAAAGTCTGCTGGGCTACTTTCTGCAAGCTTTCCCTTTCAGATGGTTAAAGGACCATAGTGGGGTGACTTTTCAGGCTACGAACGATCTACAGGATCTCAGGGGTGGGATCTCTGCAGATATCTCTTTAATTAGGGCTGACCCTCCTTCCTCAGCTCTCCAGGGAACCACCTGCCTCTCAGAGATGGGGGACCCTGATCCCACAGTGTCTGACCCAGAAGCAAGGACTGGGGCTCCCAGAGCAGCTAACTGTAGGTGCAAACTCTGAGGCATATTTGGGGTCTGCCAGGGTCCCCGTGGCCCTGAAACTTCTTGAGCTGCTGAATTTAGAGATGCTCCAGGAGGTCACAGATTTTTAAAGCTGGAACCAAGAAAAGCAGGTGAGTTGGCTGTGTAGACACCTGTGGACCACGAGGAGGAGCCAGGGAGCAGCCGGCTGTGAGGAGGGGGCTGAGAATGTGTGTGTGTTTGGGACTGGACCACAGTCTGCTCTAAGAAGACTGAGGACGACCCCAGTGAGGCTTGCACCTTTATTCATTTATTTTAAAGATGTTTATGTAGCACTTGGAGCCCTGGTGGCATAGTGGTTAAGAGCTCTCAGCTGTTAACCAAAAGGTTGGCAATTCGAATCCACCAGCTGCTCTTTGGAAACCCTGTGGGGCAGTTCCACTCTGTCCTATAGGGTCGCTATGAGTAGGAATCAACTCGATGGCAATTTTTTTTTTTAATGTAGTACCTACTAGAACCAGCCTTCTGTTCTCATTACCTGTAGTAACTTTACAAATATAAATTCATGTAATCATCATTACAACCAATAACAGTATCGAGGGAGGTACTGTTACTATCCCCATTTTGCATATGAGGAAACCAAGACTGACAAGGTCAAGTAACTTGCCTAAGGTAGTCATACAGCGAGTGACTGAGCCCAAAGGGGAGCCCAGCATTTGACCCCAGAGTCTGTGCTTTCCTGACCGTATGCTGCCTCCTCTCACCCCATGTGCAGCAGGTGGTTTGGGGTCTTTTCTCTGACCAGGGCTCATTTTTTTCTTCTTTCCTGCTCTGTGCCAACCAGAGTCTTTCACCTGTCAGCCAGAAGTCTCATCTCAAAGACAAAGTGGGTGAGGATTAACTGTCAGTGGGGGGTTGACTGGGTACCAGCTGGAAGCAGGAAGGTCTGGGGTGGGGTTGAAATATAGGTGAAGCAAACAAAAACACTAAACAGGACAGGGTGTCTGTGATGGGAGCCCCATCTCTGAGGATGGTGTCTGTCTCTGACACTTCTCAGGTGATTCCCTGGTCAAGTCAAGGAGGACAGAATAAGGAGCATCAGGAGCTGGCATATTCCCTGTGGCTGGAGGCCTGCGTCAGGGTCCTCTGACCTGGGGGCTGTGCAAGTCCTGGAGATGGAAGAAAGGTTTTCCCCAGGGGCACAGGTGCTGAGGAAGGAAGTCTTGGCGTCTGGGCAGTGGGTCTGTGATATGAATGTTAGTGGGGTGGGAAAGGAAGGAGTGGTTTGTTCCCAGGTAAACTTAATGGTTCTCTGACACCACAGAGTCTCCCCAGAACAGTTGAGAGGAGCCCGGCTCAAGCCTTTCTTGATATCAGAGTTGTGTGGGGCCCACCACCGCATTAGCAAGTAGGGTGAGGCTGAGCTGTGGGTGGGCTGCTTTCTGTCTGGTGGTGTCGTCTGACTCCTGCCCTGTCTCTCTCCCAGCTCTGAGGAAATGGAGGGCGGCTCCAGCTGCTCTTTGCTCTACCGTCTCACCTCCCTGCTGCTTCTCCTCCAGCTGCGCATGGAGGGGTCTGCAGGTGAGTGCTCCACATCCCTCTGTCTGCATCTCCCTGTGGTGTGTGGGAACCACAGGGGAACTGCTGGTTCTCTCCATCAGGATGGATTTAGACTATTGGAGTCAGACCCCAGAGAGATTATGGTGTCTTCCACTAACTGTAGTTAAAAACAAACAAACAAACCACAAAACCATAAAGGAGGGTAAAGAAATCTGACAATTCCCCATGATGACTTGTTTAGTGTTTAGAAGAGCCAAATATACAATATTTGAGAATACCTTCTCCCCTCATTTTTCGATTTCCCTGCTTTACTAATGTCCTAAGGAAACATGCATGCATACACTAATTCTCTTTATTCCCCAAATGTTCATGGGGGTGTCTTAGTTATCTAGTGCTGCTGTAAAAGAAATACCACAAGTGGGTGGTTTTAAAAAGAGAAATTTATTCTCTCACAGTCTAGGATGCTAGAAGTCCAAATTCAGGGTGCCAGCTCCAGGGGAAGGCTTTCTCTCTCTGTCAGGTCTGGAGAAAGGTCCTTGTCATCAATCTTCCCCTAATCTAGGAGCTTCTCAGTACAGGCAACTTGGGTCCACCTGGTGCTGCTTTCTTGGTGATATGAGGTCTTGCTGTCTCTCTGCTCATTTCTTTCTTTTGTATATCTAGAGATTGACTCAAGATACAACCTAATCTTATAGATTGAGTCCTGCCTCATTAACATAACTGCCTCTAATCCTGCCTCATTAACATCATAGAGATAGGATTTACAATACATCGGAAAATCACTTCAGATAACAAAATGGTGGGCAATCACACAGTACTAGGAATCATGGCCTAGCCAAGTTGACACACATTTTTGGAGGACACAATTCAATCCATAACAGGGGGTCTACTATGGCTTAGATATTGCTCTATGAACAGAACAGAGACTCCCTGTCTTCATAGAGCTTACATTCTAGCATGAGACAGTGAATATTAAATGCAGTAAATCAAGAAAAACTATAGTCTGTTAGAGGAGATTAGGGCTACGAAACAATGAAGTAGAGCATGTATGAGCAGTGTCTGTGTGAGGGGGTGGAGAAATGGAAGGTGGGACATGGGCAGGCAGCAGTGCTCAATAAGGTGGTCAAGAAAGAAAGATGTGGACTAAGACTTGGGAGAGGAGGGAAGTGAGAGTGAGGATCTCTGGGGAAAGGACATTCTCACAGGAAGGGTCAGCCAGTGCAAAGATGACTCATGGTGACCCCAAAAACACCGAACCAAAAGGTGCTTGGTCTGCTTGGTCTACCCTTGACCCACCAATGCCTTTGGGAACTCCTTAGAAATGCACGTTTTGGACCTCCCCTAGACCTACTGAATCAGAAGCTTTGGGGGTGGGGTTCAGAGATCTGTGTTTTATAATCCCCCTGGGTGATTCTGATGTACACTCAGGCTTGAAAGAGTCTTTCAAGTAAGGCCCTGGGACTAGGAGACCAGGCTCATGAGCAAGGTCCTTGATATCATTTCTTGCTTGTGATGTTGTTGTCAGAACATTTTATCCCATTCAGAGTCCTCACAGCTTATTCCTTCATGAGCTGGGAGTCATCGCCAATTTTCACCTGATAGTGTTTATCCCCCTCCCCCCCACAACCTCCAGCCTGTGTTTCTCCAGCTTTCTCACTCTCATGTCTTGTCCACAGATGAGTTCGTGGTGATTGCCCCCACGGACCCCATTGTGGCAGTGCTGGGCAGGGACACCACGCTGCCCTGCTCCCTGTCCCCAGCCATGAGTGCAGAGAACATGGAGCTGCGGTGGTTCCGTTCCAAGTTCTCAGAAGTGGTGTTCATCTATCAGAACCAGCGGGAGCAGAAGGAGGGGCAGATGCCACAGTACGCAGGGAGGACCTCCCTGGTGAAGGACTTCCTCATCCGGGGGGAGGCTGCTGTGCGCATCGACAAGGTCCGGATTTCTGACAATGGGCAGTACACATGCTTCTTCAGAAAGGGACGCTTCTATGAAGAGGCTACTTTGGAGGTGAAGGTGGCAGGTTGGTGACTTGGTATATATATTCTAGAGTCTTGGAGTGTTGGAGTTGGGAGCAACATCAGGGACGATTTAATTCAGTCGCTCATTTTATAGATGCAGAAAAGGAGACTCATTCATTCATTTATTCAGTAAAATAAGGTAGAGCCCCTACTATGCACCAGGCCCTATTCTAGGTGCCTAGATACATCAGTGAACCAAATAGAGATCCCTGCCCTGTGGAGTTCATATTCTAAATGCAGAGATAGAAAAACCACAATAAATAAATAGGTTATAGATGATGTTAGAAGGTGGTAAGTTCTAAGGATAAAAGATGAAGTAGAACAGGGAAAGGGGATCAGGATGTGGGCGTGGGGACTGGAATGGGGACTGAGCTGGGCCTTATTGAGAATGTGCTGTCTGAGCAAAGGCTTGAAGAAAGTAGGGATTTAGCTAAGTGCATATCTAGAGGATCAGAATTCCAAACATAAGGAAAAGCCAGTGCAAACTCCCTAAGGTGGAAGTGTGGCTGGTGTGTTCTGCGCACACAAGGAGGCCTTATGGCTGGTGGGAGTGAATGAGGGACAGGATGGTAAGAGGTGTCAATACTGGACAAAAAGATGTTCCTGGTATAGGTTGCACAGAGAAGGGGCTGGTTAATACTGCCTGGGGCGATCATGGAAATTTCCCTTGGGAGTAGACACTTAAGTGGGCACTTGAGTTCATCAGGCAATGTTCCAAAGAGCCCCCAAGGTTGAGGGACCGAAGTTGAAAAGGCAGGGGGGCACACAGAGCAAGGTGTGGTTAATAGCAATTAACCAAATAGTCCTTTGGGCTATAGTATGTGGGCCTTGAGGAGCACAGCTGGTGGAGGTTGTGGGGGATTTGAGAGAAGGGATTGAGGAGGAAGGCAGATGCCAGATCAGAGAAGGCTTTGTGTGCTGTGTTAAGGGTTTGGATGCAGAGCTGAGGTAATTTTAAGCAGAGCAATGCTGGGAATGCTCACTCTGGCAGTTGTGAGGAGGATGGATGCGAGGGAGAAAGGCTGGTGGTGTGGAGTGTAGTTATGAGGCGGAGGGTAACTGACCTCAGGTAGTTGCTCTGGGGTGAGAGAGGAGGGGTCAGACATCAGAGTGATTTGGAAAGTAGACTCAACTGAGTGAGTAAATTTGGAAACACAAGAGTTTGAAGAGGGAAGAGGGGAGCGCAGAGACTCCCAGGGGTTTGCCTTCTCTAGTTGCTGTTTAGTAATAGGAATATTGATAGTTACGTATCAATTATCTATCACCGTTATAATGCTATGTAACAGTCACAAAATCTCAGTACTGTATAACAATAAACATTTATTTAACTTTAGCATTTATGAACCAATCAACCAACCAAACAAACAAAAAACCAAACCTGTTGCCGTCAAGTTGATTTCGACTCATAGTTACCCTATAGGACAAAGTAGAACTGCCTCATAGAATTTCCAAGGAAATTGGGCCAGTGGCTTCAAACTGCTGACCTGATCTTTTTTTTTTTTTTATGTGTGTGTGCGTGTGTGCTACCCGGGGACCCCTAGCACCAAGCTACAAGTTTGAATTTTATTAATTTTTTTCCTTTTTTTAATTGTACTTTAGATGAAGGTTTACAGAACAAATAGTTTCTCATTAAACAGTACACGTATTGTTTTATGACAATGGTTAACAACCCCACGACAAGTCAACACTGTCCCTTCTCAACCTTGGGTTCCCTATTACCAGCTTTCCTGTCCCCTCTTGCCTTCTAGTCCTTGTTCCTGGACTGTTGTGACCTATTAGTCTCGTTTTGTTTTATGGGGCTGTCTAACCTTTGGCTGAACAGTGAACCTCGGGAGTGACTTCATTACTGAGCTAAAAGGGTGTCTGGGGGCCATACTTGCAGAGTTTCTCCAATCTCCGTCAGGCCAGTAAGTCTGGTCTTTTTTTGTGAGTTAGAATTTTGTTCTACATTTTTCTCTAGCTCTGTCCAGGACCCCTGTTGTGATCCCGGTCAGAGCAGTCAGTGGTGGTAGCCAGGCACCATCTAGTTGTACTGGACTCAATCTGGTGGAGGGCATGGTAGTTGTGGTCCATTAGTCCTTCGGACTAATCTTTTCCTTGTATCTTGTTTTCTTCATTCTCCCTTGCTCCTGAAGGGGTGAGACCACTGGAGTATCTTAGATGGTTGCTCACAGGCTTTTAAGACCCTAGAGACTACTCACCAAGGTAGAATGTAGAACATTTAATTAATAAACTGTGTTATGCCAATTGAGCTAGATGTTCCCTGAGACCATGGTCCCCACAGCCCTCTGCCCAGCAATTCAGTCCCTCAGGGAGTTTGGATGTGTCTGTGGAGCTTCCATGACCTTTCCCTGTACAAGTGGTGCTGGCTTCCCCAGTATTGTGTACTGTCTTACCCTTCACCAAAGTTACCACTTATCTATTGTTTATTATTTCCCCCTCCCACCCCCTCGCAGCCCTCGTAATCAACAAAGATTGTTTCCTTTTGTATGTAATGTTTTTCATGAGATTTTAAAGTAGAGGTCTCATACAATATTTGTCCTTTTGTGGTTGACTTATTTCACTCAGCATATGTCCTCCAGTTTCATCCATGTTATGAGATGCTTCACAAATTCATCATTGTTCTTTATCATTGCATAATACTCCATTGTGTGTATGTACCATAGTTTGTTTATCCATTCATCTGTTGATGGGCATCTACGTTTTTTCCATCTTTTTGCTATTGTGAACAATGCTGCAATGAACATGGGTGTGCATATGTCTATTTGTGTGACAGCTCTTATTTCTCTAGGATATATTCCTAGGAGTGGGATTGCTGGATCGTATGGTATTTCTATTTCTAGCTTTTTAAGGAAGTGCCATAACATTTTCCAAAATGGTTGTATCATTTTGCATTCCCACCAGCAGTGCATAAGAGTTCCAATCTCCTGCAGCCTCTCCAACATTTGTTATTTTCAGTTTTTTTGATTCCTGTCAATAATGCCGGAGTGAGATGGTAGCTCACTCATTGTGGTTTTAATTTGTGTTTTTCTAATGGTTAGTGATCGCAAATATTTCCTCATGTGTCTGTTGGCCTCTTGAATGTCTTCTTTGGTGAAGTGTCTGTTCATTTCCTTCGCCCATTTTTTAACTGGATTATTTGTCTTTTTGTTGTAAAGGTGTTAGATTTTCTTGTAGATTTTAGAGATTAGACATTTGTCTGACTTATAATGTCCAAAATTTTTTTCCCAGTCTGTAGGTTCTCTTTTTATTCTTTTGGTGAAGTCTTTTGATGAGCATAAGTGTTTAACTTTTAGAAGCCCCAGTTCTCTAGCTTATCTTCTGGAGTTTGTGTGCTGTTGGTTATGGTTTTTATCTTGTTAATGCTGTGCATTAGGGCCTCTAGCATTGATCCTATTTTTTCTTCTACGAACTTTATAGTTTTTGGCTTTATATTTCGGTTTTGATCCATTTTGAATTAGTTTTTGTGTACAGCGTGAGGAATGGGTCCTGTTTCATTTTTTTGCCGATGGACATCCAGTTTTGCCAGCATCATTTGTTAAAAAGACTGTCTTTTTCCCATCTGATGAACTTTGGGCCCTTGTGGAAGATCAGGTGACCGTAAGTGAATGGATTTACTTCTGGATTCTCAATACTGTTCCATTGGTCAATGTATCTGTCGTTGTACAGTACCAGGCTGTTGTGACTACCGTAGCTGTATAGGTTCTGAGGTCAGGTAGCGTGAGTCCTCCTACTTTATTTTTCTTCTTCAATAGTGCTTTACTTATCTGGGGCTTCTTCCCTTTCCATATAAAGTTAATGATTAGTTTTTCCATCTCTTTGAAGAATGTTGTTGGTTTTTGGATTGGGATTGCATTGTATTTATAAATTCCTTTGGGTAGAATTGTCATTTTCACAAGTTGAGTCTACCTATCCGTGAGCATGGTATGGTTTTCCATTTATGTAGATCCCTTTGGGTTTCTTGCAGTAGTGTTTCGTAGTTTTCTTTGTATAGGTATTTTACATCCCTGGCTAGATTTATTCCTAAGTATTTTATTTTTTAG
>NW_004444263.1:712120-721321 GCF_000243295.1 Trichechus manatus latirostris
ATGAGTAGATTTGTTAACTTTCTTTGTGTTTACCGTGAAATTTACCCTTACCTTCCTAGGTTTGAAGCAGTCTATTATTACTTGGTATCACCTTGCCCTCCTCTCCATTAGAAGGTTCTATAACTACACCATTTATTCCCTTTTTTATTGTTCTAATGTTGTTCTCATTTACAGATTAACCTCTCTGGTTCCCTATTGTAATTCTTTTGGTTTTGGATAGTCCTGGAGAATTCACTTCCTAAGTTGATATCTGGCTGGTACAATCCTGCATCCTAGATTCAGCCTATAGTCTGATGTTGTTTTGCTCAGATGAAAGGACTCCCTTTAGTAATTCTTGTAAGTTTGGTTTAGTTTTTACATATTCCCTTAATTTCTGTTTATCTGGAAATGACCCAATTTCACCATCCTATTTGAACGAGAGTTTTGCAGGATATATTATTCTTGGCTGGCAATTTTTTTCTTTCAAGGTTTGATATATGTCATCTCGTTGCCTTCTTGCCTGCATGGTTTCTGCCGAATAATCCGAGCTTAGGCTTATTGTTTCTTCTGTGTATGTGACTTTTTGTTTTTCTCAAGCTGCTCTCAGTTTCTTTGTCTTTGGTTTTAGCGAGCATGATTATGATATGCCTTGGTGATTTTCTTTTGGGGTCTATCCTATATGGGGTTCGTTAAGCTTCTTGGATGGTTAGCTTTTCGTCTTTCATGATATTGGGGAAGTTTTCTGTCAGCAGTTCTTCAATGATCCTCTCTTGTGTTTTCTGTTTTCTTCCCCTGTTCTGGAACTCCAATCAGTCAAAAATTTTTGCTTTTGATTGTATCCCACATAATTCTCAGGGTTTCTTCATTCTTCTTCATTCTTTTTTCTGATTTTCCCTCAGAGTTGTATCCATGTGTTTGTCTTCAGTTTCGCTGATCCTGTCTTCCATCGTTTCAGACCTGCTCCTCAGCCTTTCTATGACATTGTCCATTTCTGAAATCTTGTTGTTTATCTTTTGGATTTCTAATTTTGTTTTTGTATGATTTCTAGTTGTGAATTTATTTTAGTATTTTCTTCCTTTATCATTTTCCTGAATTCTTCCTTTTTTTGCCTGTATTTTCCGTGATTTTGTCTGCCTTTTCCATGAATTTGTCTATTTTTTCCTCATTTTTGTCTGCTTGTTGCTTCAACTCTTCGATAGCTCTGAATATTAGAGATTTGAATTCCCTATCAGGTAATCTAGTGCCTTTTCTGCTACTGGAAATTCAGCTGATGTTTTATTTTGGACGCCTACTTGAACAATCCTGTCCTGTTTTTGTAAATGTTTTGATATTGTCTGCTGTCTTTGGGGCATTCTGTAGTTATTTTCCTCATTTATTGATTGTAGATTTGTTTGTTTTGTCCTGCTTTTTTGTTTCATTTGGCTATGTCTGAGCAGACAGGCTGTGTGTTCTTTGTTGTTTGCTCATCTGTAGGCATGATAGTTTTCACTTCCTTTTCCAATGAGCGGGGTCATTTGCTCAGGTATGGTACAGCAGGGCAGGTTCAGCTGAAGGGGAGTTGCTGGGATGGGTTGTTTGTGGCACTTACTAGAGCTGACAGGGTAGGCCGAGAATCACTGCAGGGCAGATTCTAGTAGGCTGTACCTGCGCTGCTTGGGGATGTGAAGTTCAGCATATGGTGCAGGTAGGCAGGAAGGAGGGGGGAGATTGTGATGTGTGGAGCTAAGATGGGTATGGGAAAGAGGAGAGAGAGGAGAGAGGAACAGGAGCCAAAAACATACAAACAAAGAAAGAAAAAAGAGCGCTAAGGGAGCTTGCCATTGGAGTGGAGAGATGAGAGACTGAGGAATGGAGAAAAACAAAAAGGAAAAAAAAGAAAAATGATAAAAAAAGAATAAATAAATATTAGGAAAGAAAAAAGAAAAGCCCACAGGTATCCCACCGGTGCGGCTGCAGGTACTGGGGAAGTTGCTCCCAGGCCATGAAATACAGCTTGGCTAGAAGGGGTAAAGGTGTCACATAGCGCCACTTATTCAGGAGATAGGAAGAGAAGGAAGTATAGAGAGATGAGAAACTGAGAAATGAAGAAAGAGCAAAGGGGAAAAAGAGAGAGAAAAAAAACAAAACAAAATCCAAAAAACCAAGAAAAATGAAATGCTCCATGGATCTCCCTGTGCATCTGCACAGAGTAAGGGAGCAGCCCCCAAGCTGTGCACTACTGTCCAGCTAGAAGGAGCTCCCAGGCCGAAAAAGGAAAAAGAAAACAAACAAGTCAAAACAGAGAAAATCAGAACAAACAAACAAACAAACAAACAAAAAAAGCTGCGGGGATCTCACCAGCTTGGCAGCACAGATCAGGAAGCAGCTTCATAGTCGAGTGGTGTTTTGTAGCTTTTCAGGAAGAAGCAAAGATGCCACACGGAGCCTGGTATTTGCGAGAAAGGAGGAGGCGGTGTTGAAAGGTAAGGAAAAAATTGAAAGAAGAGGGAAAAAAGCAACATCAGCAGCCAACAAATGGCACTCACGGACTGGCCAGTGTGGGCGGGTGGAATCCAGGTGGCACTGAGGTGAAGCTTGTGCTTCCTGGCCAAGAGACTGTGGTCGCAGGAAGCAGAGGAGGCCGAGTGGAGGTGAAGAAAGGTGGGGGGTGGGAAAGCAAATATCGCTAGTTACTGGCTGTTCTGTCTCCTGCTGGAAGCTCTGTGAAGCTGCTTTCTCATGCTCCATGTTTGCTAGTCTCTTACAGGAGTCCAAGATGGCAGACACATGCTGCAGTAGCTGATAGGGGACCTCTGCATGTATCTCTTCTCACTCTCTATTCTCTATCAGTTTCTTATTTCATTCGATGCTTGTCTGAGTTCTTTAGCTCTTCATTTGATGTTTAGGGTTTCAGGATAGACTTTTGTCTCTGTTTGACTTAGTTTTTTGGATCTTTGCTGTGGAGGGATGGCGTGGTGCTTCTGTCTATAGCACCATGTTGCCTGGAAGTTGAAACTGCTGACCTTTTGGTTAGCAGCTGAATGCTTATCCACTGCTCTAGCTGGGCTTCTGAGCGTTTATAGGGTTCAGCTAATCTGGGCTAGGCTTGGCTAATTTCAACTGGGCTCATTCATGTATTTTGGTCACCTGAAGGGGTCACCATGTGGACCTTGGCTGGGTTTTTCACATGGATGGGAGTCAACTGGCTGATCTGGGAAAGGCTGGGATGACAAGGCAATGAGTCTGGTCCTCCTGCAGGCTAGCGTGAGCATGTCCTTCCCATGGAAATAGAAGAAGGCCCAGTGGTGCAAGCAGTTTTCAAACCTTTGCTTGTGTCACATTAACTAATTTCCTACTGGCCAAATAAAGTCACATGACCTATCCAAGAGTCAGAGTAGGAGGGCACTACAAAGCGAAGTGGCAAAGGAGGAGGTGGATATAAAGAAGGTGAAGCCCCAGGGCTATGTTTGTGATTAATGTACCAAAGATAGGGCAAAATTATGACTTCTGTTCTGGAATTTTGAGTTTGAAGTGTATATGAGAAATCCTTGTAAAGATAACCGATGTGGATGTGGATATAAAGGAGGGGAATTTGGGAGACAGAGTTGCTTAATTGATATAATTTTGGAAGTGATTTCCAAACAGAAGAAAGGGGAACAAAAAGAAGCCAGGGAAACTGTATGACATGAGAAGAATGGAGATTCAAGGACCACGCTGGAAGGGAGACTGAGGAAGAAGGGTTTCAGTGTGACTTCTGGGCTTCCAAGTAGGAGTTTTTTTGTTAACTCTCCAGGAATAGACTCAATGGAATAATAGGAGAAGTCAGAGTGTTGGGAGTTGAGATGTATGTGAGAGTGAGAACATGGAGGTGTTCATGGGTTATAAAGCTTACTCTTCTACGAAGGGGAGAAGGAGACTAAAAGTTTGAACCTGTTTATGTGTTTAGGAAAAGAAGTAGGCAGAGAAGAAGAGATTAACAATAAGAATGGGATAGGGAGGTAGAGGTGAGAGAGAGGAGAGAAGAGGAGAGGAAAGGGAGATGATAATTGATGGGACTAAGCCTTAGAAGAGGTGGTGACCTCTGGGTTCCAGAACTCAGAGGAACAATTGTCCTTGAATGGACGAGATTTCCTCTCACTTTGTGACAGGAAGATGAGAGTAAGCTCAGTTTGGATAAAGAAAATTTTGTGGGTAATTAAAGCAAAACAAACCAACAACAACAGCAACAAAAATCCATAAATCTCTTAATTTCAAATATTTCCTACTTCCTAGAGTAAGGCCAACAAAGACTTAGTTTCAACAAAACTTACAGCCAAGTTTAATTTTGCCCTTGAAATTTTTTGTAATGATGCCATCTTATTTCTCCTGGCCTGGTCTGGAATTTTGTCCTTTGATTTATGTTTCCTGGGCTGTATCTCAAGAAAGGAGGTTTGAAATTTCTTATCCTTTTTTGTCTGTGCCTCAGTCTTTCCACCTGCACAGTTGGAAAGGACAGTCTCCAGCCCCAGAGCTCCCCTAACGAGTTCATATGCTCCTTCCTTGGTTCTCTGTGGTGGTGCTTCTGCCCCGCCACCACTAGGGGACGGCCTTCCCATGGAAACTCCAGAATGCAAACCCAAGGCTCCCTATGTCACACTGCTAGGGTCCCAGGGCAAATCGAGTCACCTGACCTAGCCCAGAGTCAGAGTGTGAAGACACCACAAAATGATGTAACGGAAGGTGAGGTGTATCTAAAGAAAGGTGAAGACCCTGTGCTACTTTTGTAATCGATCTACTACACATGGAAAGCAATTATGAATTCTGTTTGGAATTTTTTAGTCCAAAGTGTATGTGAGAATGCTGGTGGAGATAACTCATGGGGTTTTGGATATAAGGGAGATAGGGTTGGTTAATGCATATAATTTTGGAAGTGATTTACAAAGAGAAGCAGTGTGCATGGAAAGAAACCAGGCAGAGCGTGTGAAGTGATAAGAGTAAGATTCATGAAACAGACGCCGGGACTTCTGCTTTTATGGAGCAGAATGAGAAAAAGAAGTCCAGGAAAGAGGCTTAGCAGAGTGATCTGAGAGGTGACAAGCCAAACAGAAGAGTGACCAAGTCAAGATGGAGACAGTTTCAAGATAGAGTCAACAGTGTCACATGCTGAATGGAGACTGAGGAAGAATGACTGCAGGGTGGGCACTAAGGCTGCCAAGTAGGAGATTTTTGTTAACTCACCAAGAATAGATTCAAAGGAATAGTAGAAGTCAGACTATTGGGGGTTTAGAAGAAGGTGAGTGGTGAGAACATGGAGATGTTCATAGATTATAATGCCCACTCTTCTGAGAAGGGAAGAAAAAAAAGCTTGCAGAAATTTGAACATGTTTGTATCTTTAGAAAAAAGAATAGGTAAAGATGAAGAGATTAACAATAAGACAGAAAAGAGAGAGAGAGAATAATTGATGGGACCAAGCCTTAAAAGAGATGGTGACCTGTGAGGTCCAGATCTCAGGGGAAAAGTTACTCTTTGGTGGGGAGATTTCCTCACACTTTGTGACAGGAGAATGAGGATAAGATCAGTTTATATGCAGAAGAGTTGGTGGGTAATTAAAACAAAAACAAAACAAAATCCATAAATCACTTAATTACAAACATTTTCTACTGCATAGAGGAGGTCCACTCAAGACTTTGTTTTGACAAAACTCCATGGCCTAGTTTGATTTATATCCTTGAATAATTTTGAAAAAGACCATTCTTGTTCTTCCTGGTTTGGTCCGAATTTTTGTCCTTTGATTTATGTTTCCTGGGCTGATCTCAGATAAAAGTTTTGAAATTCATTTTTGTCTTCTCTCTGTGCCTCGGTCTTTCCACCCGTGTGGTTGGAAGGAATAGGACCTGTCCCAGATGCTCCCCTAAAAGTTCTCCTAAGATCTCCTTCCTTGGTTCCCTGTGGTGGGGCTGTGGCCCGCCACCAGTAGGGGGCAGCCTTCCCATAGAACCCCCAGAATTCAGGCTGGATGCACCCCTAGAGATGGGCAGGGTCCTGAGTCTGCACCTGGGACAAGGCAGCCTCCTGGGCTTCACAGTTTCCCTCCCACAGGTGTGGGCTCTGCCCCTCAAGTGCACATGGAGAGGCTGGAGGAGGACGGGGTCCATGTGACCTGCACAGCCTTTGGGTGGTTTCCGAAGCCCCAGGTTCAGTGGAGAGACTGTAGTGGAGAGACGTTCCTAGATTCCTCTGAGGCCCACACCCAAGACGCTGAAGGGCTGTTTCGCGTGGAGGCTTCACTGTTGGTGAGAAACAGCTCTGTGGGGATAGTGAGCTGCTCTATCCTCAACCCCATCCTGGGCCAGGAGAAGGCAAAGGCCATTTTCATCCCAGGTAAGCGCTGTTCCTGCTCACAGCAAGGTCGGGTGGAGGGGGACTGAGTCCCTGAGCGTGCTGGGCTGGGCTGGCCTGGGTACGCCCTGATGCGGTCTGTGGTTGGGCCACAGAGCCCTTTTCTCCCCAGGCCTCTCCCTGGAAGCCGGCTTTTGCTGTGAGCCTGAGCATATTGGTGCTCGTCATCCTTGGGGCTGGCTATTTTCTCAGGAAGGAACATTCAGCAAAGGTGCAGGCGGTGAAGGCCAGAGGTAAGACAAGGGAGGGGCCAGGCTAGATGAGGGCAGAGCTTGTGCAGAGAAGTAGAGCTGACAGCAGGACCAGAGCCCGTGGTTGCAGCCTCCAGGACGACCCAGGGCCCCTGTCCAGAGCAGGAAACTCAGGAGATCCAGAGAGGGCAACTGGGGCCCTTTAGGCTCTGATGAGTCTGGAAGGAGAACTTTCTCCTGTATACAGAGGGGATCGTTTTTGTGTGTTCTCCAGGCACACAGTCTTTTCTTTTCTTAGAGAAGGGAGTTCATGCTGTTTTTTTTTTTTTAAATCTTTTTCAGATGAACTCCAGGCAGAGCTGGGTAAGTTCTTCTCTCCCTCCCAAACTCTCTGTGTCTCGTTTGGGGAAGATATTATTGTTCTTAGCTCACCTCATTTCCTGTGTGTTGCTTTTCAGACTCTAGGATAAGTCTTTCCCAAGAATGGTGAGTAACTCTCCTGAAGTCCCTGGGTCGACTGTTCCGCATGTGCCCAGGTGTGCTCTCACCCTGTGTGTCTCTGGCATGGACATGAGGATCCTGTTTACTGAGGGCAGAAGTGGAAGATAGTGGAGGCAGGAATCCTGCTCCTGGTGTTGTTCCTGATCAGGGCGTCTGCTTCCCACCAGTGCTGGAAACCTGGATTCTATCATGCATCCTGGGTGTCATGGATTGAATTGTGTCACCCAAAAATATGTGTATCAATTTGGCTAGGCCATGATTCCCAGTATTGTGTGATTGTCCACCATTTTGTCATCTGATGTGATTTTCCTATGTGTTGTAAATCCTATTTCTATGATGTTGATGAGATGGGATTAGCAGCAGTTATGTTAATGAGGCAGGACTCAGTCTACAAGATTGAATTGTGTCTTGAGCCAATCTCTTTTGAGATATAAAAGAGAGAAGCAAGTGAAGAGACATGGGGATCTCATACCACCAAGCAACAAGAGCCAAGAGAATACCATGTTCTTTGGACCTGGGGTCCCTGTGCCTGAGAAGCTCTTAGACCAGGGGAAGATTGATGACAAAGATCTTTCCCTAGAGCTGACACAGAGAGAAAGCCTTCCCCTGGAGCTGGCACCCTAATTTGGACTTCTAGCCTACTAGACTGTGAGAGAATAAATTTCTCTTTGTTAAAGCCATTCACTTGTGGTATTTCTGTTATAGCAGCACTAGATGACTAAGACACTGGATCTTCTCATTCCAGGCGTGACCTGTTCACCATATTGTAGGTTTTCTAGCCTTCAATGCATATATCTTTCAGTCTGCACCTGGAAACCAAAAGGGATTTCATGAAAGGAGCTGTATAAATAAATGGGGTCATTAGTTTAGGTCCCAAATACCTTCTTCCTGGGAACGCCAGCGCTCTCCAGCTCCTGCAGGTGTTGATCAAAAAGTGATGGGAACCCTCATCTGTTGCTGGTGGGAATGCAAAATGGTACAGCCACTTTGGAAAACAGTGTGGCAGTTCTTCAAAAAACTAAAAATAGAACTACCATATGACCCAGCAATCTCAGTGCCAGGTATATACCCAAAAGATTGAAAAGCAAGAACACAAACAGAATTCTGTATGGCAATGCTCATTGTAGCACTATTCACAATAGCCAAAATGTGGAAACAATGGAAATGTCCATCAACAGAAGAGTTGATAAACAAAATGTGGTATATACTTATAATGGAATATTACTTATCCATAAAGAGAAGTGAAGTCTCAATGCATGCCACAATATGGATGAACCCTGAAAACATGCTAATGAATTAAGTCAATCACAAAAAGACAAATACATGATCTCACTCATATGAAATTGGCAAACATATGGAAACCAAAGTTTATTAGGAGGAGTTACTGTTCAGAGGGCACTGAGTTTATGTTAATGGTGGTAGCACAATTTAGAAAAAGAGAGTGATAATGGTTGCACAACACAAAGAATGTAATCAATGTCACTGAAATATACATGTAAAAGTGGTTTAATTGACATATGTTTTTTTATGAGTATTTGTTCCAGAATAGAAAAATATGATGAAGAGAGAACTGGGCTGAGTGTGGAGGGAGATGAGATGAAATCAACTGAGGGCTCCCTAGTATAGAGGTGTTATTATCTCTAGAAATAGTTTATCTGAGAATGAATGGCCACTTTTACCCTGAAGTTGGTGTCATAGCCCTGTTTTTCCTTCATTTCTCCTTCTGGTTACTGGTTATTTCCTAGTTATATATTTGGCTAAAAAAAAAAAGATTGGCTATAATAATGCTTTCTTACAATTATGGAATAATTTATACTTTTTGTTCCTATATATATTTTCACACATATATTTTTGGATTCTTAGTAGCAACACTGAATGCTGGTAGAACAGACCTTCTGGAGGTTGTTGTGACACAGAACAGCTAAGTGATGTGCACAGCAAAAGTGTGCACAGTGACACAGCAGCAGCAGCACAGTGTGGAACTTGACTGCACTGTGGTCATGGGAAGTTCCCACCACCCCTGGCCAGCTCTGCACATTGCAGGAGCTCATCTCCCTCTGGCCTCTCTCTCCCTCTGGATAGTTACCCCTTGTCTTAGAATAGGTTCTCTACAGAAGGAAAACCAGTGAAGTGTCTATATATATATATATATATATATATATGTATATATAA
>NW_004444263.1:723503-771908 GCF_000243295.1 Trichechus manatus latirostris
CTCCGCCCAGCAGTTCAGTCCCTCAGGGAGTTTGGATGTGCCTATGGGGCGTCCATGACCTTTAGCAAAATTTTTTTGAGCGAATCACTAGGGGTAATAGCAAGTGATGCCACTCCCATTTCCATTCCTTGATTCCTGGACCCATGAATCCTGGCTATGGGAAAAACAGCACCATATATTAGATGCTGGTTTAGAGGATATATAGCCTCCTGGAGAACATTGCCCCAACCCTGCAAGGTATTGCCACCTAGCCGACGCAATAATTGTGTCTTTAGAAGGCCATTCCATTGTTCTATCAAGCCAGCTGCTTCAGGACGGTGGGGGACATGGTAAGACCAGTGAATTCCATGATAATGGGCCCATTTCTGTACTTCATTTGCTGTGAAGTGAATCTCTTGATCTGAGGTGATGCTGTGTGGGATACTATGACAGTGGATAAGGCATTCTGTAAGTCCACGGATGGTAGTATTGGCAGAAGCATTGTGTGCAGGGAAGGCAAATCCATACGCAGACTAAGTGTCTATTCCAGTAAGAACAAAATGCTGCCCTTTCCATGATGGAAGTGGTCCAATAACCTGTCATCAGCTGCCTGGCTGACCACCTCGATGAATGGTACCATATTGAGGACTCAGTGTTGGTCTCTGCTGCTGGCAGATAGGGCACTCAGCAGTAGCTGTAGCCAAGTCAGCCTTGGTGAGTGGAAGTCCTTGTTGATGAGTCCATGCATAACCTCCATCCCTGCCACCATGGCCACATTGTTCATGAGCCCACTGGGCAATGTTGGGAGTGGCCTGTGAAAGAGGATGACTGGTTTTATCCACTATCCACTTGATTGTTAAAGTCCTCTGCTGAGGTCACCCTTTGGTAAGAATTCACATGAGACACAAATATTTTCACTTCTTTGGCCCATTCAGAGAGTCTGTCCACAAACCTCTTCCCCATATATCTTTCTCTCCAATTTTCCAATCATGTTCCTTCCAAGTCTCTGACCATCCAGCCAAACCATTGGCCACAGCCCATGAATCAGTATACAGTCGCACATCTAGCCATTTCTCCTTCCAAGCAAAGTGAACAACCAGATGCACTGCTTGAAGTTCTGCCAATTAGGAGGAATTCCTTTCACTACTGTCCTTAGGGGAGGTCCCAGAAAAGGGCTATAGTGCTGCCGCTGTCCACTTTTGAGTGCTGCCTACGTACCGCACAAAAGCACCTGTAAACCAGGCATGAGTTTTCTCTTCCTCAGCCAACTGATCATAAGGAACTCCCCATGAGGCCATAGGTGCAGACCAGGAGATGGAAGGTAATTTGACAGGAGTGGAGATTATGGGCATTTGGACCATTTCCTCATGCCACTTACTTGTGTCTTCAGGTCCTGCTCAGGCCCGATCTCGTATGTATCACTTTCATTTAATGATGGAGTGCTGCTGTGCATGTCCAAAATTATGGCTCTGTGGGTCATACAACAGCCAACTGATGAGGGGCACCTCAGGCTGCATGGTGACTTGGTGGTCCATCGTTAAACATTCAGCCTCTACTAAGGCCCAGTAAAAAGCCAAAAGCTGTTTCTCAAAAGGAGAGTAGTTATCTGTAGAGGATAGTAGGGCTTTGCTCCAAAATTCTAAGAGTTTGTGCTGTGATTCATCAATAGAGGCCTGCCAAAGACTCTAAACAGCATCTCTGTCACTGACACTTCAAGCACCATTGAAGCAGTTGGATCGTATGGCCCAAGTGGCAGAGTCACTTGCATGGCAGCTTGAAGCTGTTGCAGAGCCTTCTCTTGGTCTGGGCCCCACTCAAAACTAGGAGCTTTTCTAGTCACTTGATAAATAGGCCATAATAGCACAACCAAATGAGGGATATGTTGCCTCCAAAATCTGGAGAGGCCCAGTAGGCATTGTGCCTCCTTTTTAGTTGTGGTAGGAGCCTGATGCAATAACTTAACCTTCTCTTTAGAAGGACTATCTTGACATGCCCTACACCAATGGACCACTAGAAATGTCACTGAGGTGGAAGGCCCCTGAGGGTTTTTGGATTAATTTCCCACCCTCTAGCATGCAAATATTTTACCAATAAGTCCAGAGGCATTGACACTTTTTCC
The DNA here is from genome assembly GCF_000243295.1 of Trichechus manatus latirostris. Lineage (NCBI taxonomy): Eukaryota > Metazoa > Chordata > Mammalia > Sirenia > Trichechidae > Trichechus > Trichechus manatus. The sequence goes on from NW_004444263.1 coordinate 725,602, forward strand.
TTATTAGGTCCAATCAGCATAATGTCATCAATGTAATGGACCAGTGTGATATCTTGTGGAAGGGAAAGGTGATCAAGATCCCTGCAGACTAAATTATGTCATAGGGCTGGAGAGATCATATACCTCTGAGGTAGGACACTGAAGGTGTATTGCTAGCCTTGCCAGCTGAAGGCAAACTGCTTCTGGTGGTCCTTTGAAACAACTATGGAGAAAATGTCTTTAGCCACATCAATAGCTGCATACCAGGTACCAGGAGATTTATTAATTTGCTCAAGCAATGAAACCACATATGGACAGCAGCTGCAATTAGAGTCACCACCTGGTTAAGTTTTTGATAATCCACTGTCATTCTCTAAGATACATCTGTTTTTTGCATAGGCCAAACAGGTGAGTTGAATGAGGATGTGGTGGGAATCACCACCTCTGCATCCTTCAAGTCCTTGATGGTGGCAGTAATCTCTGCAATCCCTCCAGGAATGCAGTATTGCTTTTGGTTTATTATTTTCCTAGGTAGGGGCAGCTCTAATGGCTTTCACTTGGCTTTTCCTCCCATAACAGCTGTTACTGCACTTGTCAGGGATCTAATGTGCGGATTCTGACAGTTGCTGAGTGTATCTATTCCAATTATGCCTTCTGGAACTGGGGAAATCACTACAGGATGGTTTCAGGGACACGTTGGACCTACTGTGAGACAGGCATGAGCTAAGACTGCATTAATAACCTGACCTTCATATGCCCCCCTCTGACTTGTGGGCCACAGTAATGCTTTGGGTCTCCTGGAATAAGTGTCAGTTCAGAGCCAGTATCTAGTAATCCCTGAAAAGTCTTATTATTTCCTTTTCCCCAGTGAACAGTCACTCTCCTAAAAGGCTGTAGATCCCTTGGGGGAAGGCTGGGAGAAATGATAATAGCATACATTTTTGGCAGTGTAGTGGGATCCCTTCTCAAGGGGACCCAGTATCCCCATTATTCAAGCGGTTGTGGGTCTTTAAACTTGCTCAAGTCTGGAAATCGATTGAGCAGCTGTGACCCTCTATTCTGGCTATTCAAGTTAGACTGTTGTTCACTTGACCCAGAATTCTTCCACTTGTACAGATCAAGTAAATTTTTAGTAGATTTCCTATCTATCTCACTCCTAGGGACACCATGGTTAAGTAGCCAACTCCATAAGTCCATATGAGTCAGATTATTCTGATTATTGCTTTGACTGGGCTGTCCATTAAGGTAACCACACTCACCTTACCTTTGTTGATTGAGTGCCACCACTTGTCCCCTACCACCACGGAGTCCAATCAGCCCCACTGTAGTTAGGTGTCTTAATTCAGTTAGGGTAGTTCCCATTGTCAAATCTAATTACATAAAATAGCAATCACAGCAGTCTTCAAGTATAATGGGGCTCCCTTCACAAATTTGTTCCTTACGTATGTGTTAAAAGCTGTGTCCTCTGGGCACTCCTTGTGTGGGTCTGTGGTTCGAACCTGATAAATCCCATCTAACATGCCAAATTCCCTAAGCCTTTGGATACCTTCTTCTACAGGATACCAAGGCAGGTCTGGTACTTCAACTTGATTTAATGTAGGACAGCTTATAATCCACGCTTCAGCGGCCCAATCTAATAAACTATTAGATCCTTTCCTAAGCTCTCGAGCTGAAACATTGAATGAAAAATGTGTGGTTACTGGGCCCATATCAATAAACTCAGACTGATCCATCTTTATGTTCCTTGCACCATTATCCCACACCCTTAATAGCTATTCCCACATATATTGCCCAGGTTTCTGTTTGTACATATTAGAAAAGTCAAGCAGTTCTTTTGGAGTGTAGGGTACCTCCTCCTGGGTCACACTTTGTACTTTACCTTTTGGGGCTTGTTGGGACTTAAATGGGTGGTGGGGATGTGTTTTTAGAACATTCAGCATTGTCTTGTAAGGCATGTGCCTCAGGCGATGCCCCAGGCAATGACTCAGACAAAGACTCTTCAGACACAGCTGGATTAATCTCATCAGATGGGGGTGGAAGGACTAATGGTTTTACTGGGGAGGGTGGCCTAGCAGACAAAGATGGAGTCATCTCTCAGATGGGAGTGTGAGGGCTGGTTGCGTTGGTAGGAGTGATTCAATGGCGTTTAGGGGCTTAGTGTCCCCAGCTTCCTGATTATCTGCCCATATGTCCCCATCTCAAGTTTCAGGATCTCATTTCTTCCCAATCAATGCTCTCCCTTTAAGTTTAGACTCCACTGAGGTTGGGAATTGAGCTCGCGTTGTAATTCAGCCACTCTTACGATAAGACTCTGGGTTTCATTGTTGGCAATTTCAGCTCTGTTACTACAGGAAATAAGGCTTTCTTTCAAGGCACATTTGAAACCTTTGGGGTTGTATATGTGGCACTTGAGCTTTGACTCTGAAGTCCTGAGCTCATCTCTTCCTTTCACAACTTTGTCTAGAGAAAGTAGGACTAACCAGCTAGTTTCCTTATACATCTCATTATCACTAATACTTGCTGTATTGGTGGTGATATTTTGCATATTTGTATTACCACCTCATGCCAGGGGTTAGCAGTGCCCTCTTTACTACTGGAAGCAGAGTCATCAACATCTTTAAGACTAACCAGACTTGAGAACCAACTTAGAAAACTCATCCTTATAATTTTATTTCTCGAGAATCCCTCTTGGTACTTAATGTCTTAGGCTGGGTTCTCTAGAGAAGCAAAACGAGTGAAGCATGTCTGTCTGTCTGTCTGTCTCTCTCTCTCTCTATATATATATACAAATACACGTATAACAAAAATAAAAACAAACCATTGCCATCAAGTTGATTCTGACTCATAGCAACCCAGTGCGACAGAGTAGATCTGTCCCATAGGGTTTCCAAGGAGTGGCTGGTAGATTTGAGGTGCCAACTTTTGGTTAGCAGCCAAGCTTTTAATCACTACACCACTAGGGCTCCACATATATATCTATATATCTGTATCTATATCTATCTATCTATCTATCTATCTATATATATATAAAGGAAATGGCTCACGAGGTTGTAGAGACTGGAAAGTTTCAAGTCTGTGGGTCAGGCTGCAGGCATCTCCTGACTCACGTAGCTGCAGGGGCTGGTGAACCCAAGATCCAGACCATGGAGGCTGAAGAATCCCCAGTTGGCAGGCAAGCTTCTAGCTCAAGTTCCAAGAACTGGAGGTCAGATGAACAGGGGCCAGTTGCAGGATCCAGAGCGAGCAAAAGCCTGCGAGCCTGGCCAGAAAGTCCACCTATATTGGATGCAGGCCACACCCCCGAGGAAATTCTCTTTCAACTGATTGACTTCTTATAGCAGATGCCATCATGGAGGTGTTCACTTTCTATCAGATATCATTATGGAGGTATTTACATAACCATACAACTGCCAAACTGCATCATAACTGCCAAACTACTGAGAATCATGGTCAAGCAAAGTTGACATACAACCTTAACGATCACACTCCTTTAGGACAGAGAAGGGGGAAGGCCCCTCAATTCAAGATGAGCAGACTTGATCTGGCTGAGTTCTCACCAGTGTGTGTTCCCTTTTAGCCTGGAGGAAGGCCCAGGTGTATGCAGGTAAGTGACTGGAGTTCCCTGTGGTGTTACATCAGCCAGGCTCCCAGCCTTCAGCCTTGTTCCTGCCCCTTATATGTCAGTGGACCATACACCAGGATGGGATAGGTATCCCTGTTCTTCTTGTTACTTTTGTAGCCTCCATCCTAAGTGTAGGGGCTCCTTCTCTGGTCCACAGTTCGGTCTCCTGTCTGGAGCTTTCTTGAAGGTCATTTCTAGGGCTAACAACACCCTCTAAAAACATGATGTTCAGCTGATACTTCTCATTGGTATTGTCAGTGACAATTCAGAGTTCAGTTGCCAGGAAATATAGAAGCAGGATAATGACTGTGTAGATTAGGATTTGCAGGGAGATTTCAGAAACCACACTGGCTTGCCGAGGAAGCAGGCCTTCTTTAGGGAGTCCTTGGCTCTGGATCCCTACCGTATTTCTTTAGAGCAGTGGTACTGCATCTGGTGTCCAGAGCCAAGGATGTTCATAGTTGGATTCCTGGGATAGGGTTCAAGAACCACCAGAAAATATATGCAAAATTCTGTGTAACAAGAACAAAATGTAACTCATAATTTGTCACAACAGCTATCTCCCCCTTTAGGAGAATTTTGTATTTGTTTGACAAGCTCAGGGCCCTGGGTTGGGTTTATTAGGGGCAATGCATGCAGCTTTGAAAATGAGGAACATGGAGAATTTAAAATTGTTTACACAAGAAAAGGTTGGGAGGCTATCATGGAAGAAAAGTATAGGTGTGTGTCTTAGTCATCTAGTGTTGCTATAACAGAAATACCAAAAGTGAATGGCTTTAACAAAGAGAAGTTTATTCTTTCACAGTCCAGTAGGCTACAAGTCCAAATTCAGGGATTCAGCTCCCGGGGAAGGCTTTCTCCATCGACTCTGGAGGAAGGTCCATGTCATCAGTCTTCCCTTGGTCTGGGAGCTTCTCTGTGCAGGAACCTTAAGTCCAAAGGATTCGCTCTGCTCCTGGCACTGCTTGCTTGGTGGTATGAGGTTCCCATGTGTCTCTGCTCACTTCTCTCTTTTATATCTCGAAAGAGATTGCCTTAAGACAGTATCCAATCTTGTATACCTCATCAGTATAACTGCCACTAATCTAGCTTATTAGATCATAGTGATTGAATTTACATCACATAAGGAAATCACATCAGATTACAAAATGGTTCACAATTATACAATATTGGGAATCATGATCCAGCCAAGTTGACAGATATTTTTGGGGACACGATTCAATCCATGACAGTGGGGAAGAGGGGGAGAGATGAGAAGTAAAGGAGATTGTGCAAGAAATGCCTGGTGAGGTTTTGGGTGTACCAGCGTGGGGAATATACACTGAGGGTCACAGCCTTGGTGGGTGGATTCCAGGGAGAGTATGGAAGGCTTGCAGGTCATTTGTGACCATGAAAAGTAATAATTTTTTTGAAACTTTTTGGGTGATTTCAGTATGGATTACATTTATTATTTATTGTTATACATTTTTTATTGTGCTTTAGTTGCAAGTTTACAGTGTAAATTAGCTTCTCATTCAACAAATTATACACAAATTGTTTTGTGACATTGGATGTAACTCTCCCGGTGTGTCCACAATTCCCTTTTCATACCTTGGGTTCCCTGTTTCCATCTGTCCATTTTTCCTGTGCTTTCTTGCCTTCTCTTCATTGCTTTGGGACAGGTGTTGCCCACTTGGTCTCATATGCATGAAAGAGCTAAGAAGCACATTCCTCACGTGTGTTATTGTTTGTTTTATAGACCTGTCTAATCTTTGGCTGAAGGGTGAACTTCAGGAGTGGCTTTAGTTCTGAGTTAAAAGGGTGTCCGGGGACCATAGTCTTGGCGATTCCTCCAGTCTCTGTCAGACCATTAAGTCTGGTCTTTTTTTTGTGAATCTGAATTTTGTTCTATATTTTTCTCCCTCTCTGTACTGGACCCTCTATTGTGATTCCTATCAGAGCAGCCAATGGTCACTGGGCACCATCTGGTTGTTCTGGTCTCAGGCTGGTGGAGGCTGTGGTACTTGTGGTCCATTAGTCTTTTGGACTAATATTTCCCTTGTGTCTTTGGTTTTCTTCATTCTCCTTGCTCCGAATGGATGGGACCAGTAAAGGTATTTCAGATGGCTGCTGGTAAGCTTTTAAGACCCCAGACAATACTTACCAAAGTTGGACATAGAACACTTTCTTTATGAACTATGTTATGCCACTTGACCTAGATGACCCCTACCACCATGGTCTCCAGGCTTCAGCCACAGTAACTTAGTTTCTCAGGGCGTTTGGATGCTGTCTTAGGCTGGGTTCTCTAGAGAAGCAAACCTAGTAAAATGTATATATATATATACGTATGTATGTATATATATACAGAGAGAGAGGAGATGGCTCACTGGAAGGTCAGAGAGCAGAGCTCTTGCTCACAGGCTGCCAAGATTGATGAATTCCAAGACCGGCAAGCAAGACTGCAGGTAAGCTGCTTGCTCAAGTCCCAGGAACCGGAGGTCAGATGAACAGGAGCAAGCTGCAGGATCTGGTGTGAGCAAAAATCCCCTGAGCCTTGCCAGAAAGTCCACTTATATTCGATGCAGGCCACACGCCTAAGGAAACTCCCTTTCAACTGATTGGTTACTCACAGCAGATCCCATCATGGGGGTGATCACATATCTGATCTCAACAAGGAAACGGTCGTAACATTATATGACTGCCAAAACACTGAGTATCACGGTTCAGCCAAGTTGACACACAATCTTAACCATCACAGATGTGTCTATGAAGTGTCTATGATTTGGCTTGGTCAGATTGTGCTGACTTCTCCTATATTGTGTACTGTCTTTCCCTTCACCAAAGTTAACACTTGTCTATCTAGTTAGTGATTTCCAGTCTCCAATCTTCTCCTTCCTCGTAGCCATCAAAAATTGTTCCTTTCTGTGTGTAAACTTTTTCTTGAGTTTTTATAATAGTGGTCTCATACAGTATTTGTCCTTTTGTGATTGACTTTTTCACTCAGCATTATGCCCTCCAGATTTCATCCATGTTGTGAGATATTTCGAGGTTTCATCATTGTTTTTTATTGTTGCATAGTATTCCATTGTTGGTATGTACCATAATTTGTTTATCCATTCATCTGTTAATGGGCACTTAGGTTGCTTCCATCTTTTTGCTATTGTGAATAATGCTGCAGTGAACGTAGGTGTGTATATGTCTATTTGTGTGATCTTTAGGATATGTTCCTAGGAGTGGGATTGCTGGATTCTATGGTATTTCTGGCTTTTTAGGGAGATGCCATATCGTCTTCCATAGTGGTTGAACCATCTTATATTCCCACCTGCAGTGCATAAGTGTTCCAATCTTCCTGCAGCGTCTCCAACTGTGTCAGTCATCTAGTGCTGCTCTAACAGAAGTGCCACAAGTGGATGGCTTTACCAAGAGAAATGTATTCTCTCACAGTCCAGTAGGCTACAAGTCCAAATTCAGGGCATCAGCTCTGGAGGAAAGTCCATGTCATCAGTCCTCCTTTGGTCTGGGAGCTTCTCTGCACAGGAACCTCAGGTCCAAAGGATGCGCTCTGCTCCCAGTACTGCTTTCTTGGTGGTATGAGGTTCCCATGTGTCTCTGCTTACTTCTCTCTTTTATATCTCAAAAGAGATTGCATTAAGACACTAATCTTGTCAACTCATCAGTAGAACATCATCACAGTGATTGAGTTTATAACACATGAGGAGATCACATATAAACTCATCATAGTGGTAGAGTTTACAACACATAAGGAAATCACCTCAGATAACACAATCATACAGTAGTGGGAATCATGACCTAGCCAAGGTGCTACACACATTTTTTGGGGGACACAATTCAACCCATGACACCATTTGTTATTTTCCGATTTTTTGTTTTTTTAATTAGTGCCAGTAATGTCGGGGTGAGATGGTATCTCAATGTAGTTTTGATTTGCTTTTCTCTAATGGCTAGTGATTGGCAGCATTTCTCAAGTGTCTGTTAGCCACCTCAGTGTCTTCTTTGATGAAGTATCTGTTCATATCCTTTGCCCATTTTTTAATTGGATTATTTGTCTTTTTATTGTTTAGGTGTTGCCGTATCTTGTAGATTTTAGAAATTAGACGTTTGTCGGATATGTTGTAGCCAAATTTTTTTCCCCATTCTATAGTTTCTCTTTTTACTCTCTTGATGAGCAGGAGCCCTGGCGGCACAGTGGTTAACAGCTATGGATAGCTATGGCTGGTAACCAAAAAGTTAGCATTTCAAATCTATCAGCTGTTCCTTGGAAACCTTACATGGCAATTGTACTCTGTCGTGTAGTGTCACTATGAGTCTGAATTGACTCGATTGCAATGGGTTTGTTTGATGAGCATGTTTAATTTTTAGAAGATCCCAGTTATCTAGTTTATCTTCTGGTGTTTGTGCATTGTTAGTTATGGTTTCTATCCTATTTATGCCATATATTAGGGTCTCCAGTGTTTTCCCTTTTTTGTTTTCCATGATCTTTATAGTTTTAGATTTTATATTTGGGTCTTAGATCCATTTTGAATTAGTTTTTGTGTATGGTGTGAGATATGAGTCCTGTTTCGTTTTTTTATAGATGGACATCCAGTTTTGCCAGCAACATTTGTTGAAGAGACTATCTTTTCCCTTTTAATGGACTTTGGTCCTTTGTCAAAGATCAACTGACATTGGTGGATGGATTTACATGTCTGTTCCATTGGTCAATGTGTCTGTCGTTGTACCAGTACCAGGCTGTTTTGAGTACCATGGCTGCATATTAAGTTCTGAGATCTGGGGTCAGGTTGTGTGAGGCCTCCTACTTTGTTCTTCTTTTCCAAAAAGGCTTTACTGATCCAGGGCCACTGTCCTTTCCATATAAAGTTGGTGGTTAGTTTTACAGCTCATTAAAGAAGTCTGTTGGTATTTGGATCAGGATTGCATTACATGTGTAGATCGCTTTGGGTAGAATCGACATTTCCACAATGTTGAGTCTTCCTCTTCTTGAGCATGGCAGGTTTTTCCATTTATGTATGTCTCTTTTGGTTTCATGCAGCACTGTTTTGTAGTTTTCTTTGTATAGTTCTTTTATGTCTCTGGTTATATTTATTCCTAAGTATATTTTTGTTTTTTTCATGGACTATTACACATGCTGTTGTTTTCTTGATTTCCTTTTGAAGTTCCAACTAATTTTTGTACATTTATCTTGTATCCTGCTATGCCGCTGAATCTTTCTATTTGTTCCAGTAATTTTCTTGTGGAATCTTTGGGGTTCTGTATTTATAAGATCATATCATCTGTGAATAGGGATTGTTTTACTTCTTCCTGATGAATTTGGATGCTGTTTATTTCCTTTTCTTGCCTCATTGCTTCAGCTAGGACTTCCAGCACAATGTTAAATAGGAATGGTGATAAAGGGCATCTCCTTGTCTTGTTCCCATTCTCAGGAGGGATGCTTTCAGCCTCTCTCCATTGAGAATGACATTGGCTATCGGTTTCGTATAGATGCCCTTTATTATGTTGAATAATTTCATTTCTATTCCTATTTTATTGAGAGTTTTTATCAGGACTGGATGTTGGACTTTATCAAATGCCTTTTCTGCATTGATTGAGATAATGATGTGATTTTTTTTCTTTTGTTTTATTTATGTGGTGGATTAAGTTGATTGATTTTCTAAGGTTGTGCCATCCTTGCAGACCCAGTATGAATACCATTTGGTCATGTGTATTTTTTTTTTTTTGATGTGATGCTTAATTCTGTTGGCTAGAATTTTGTTAAGAATTTTTGCATCTATATGCATGAGAGATATAGTTCTGTAATTTTCTTTTTTTGTAGTATCTTTGCCTGTCTTTGGTATCAGGATTATTCTGGCTTCATAGAATAAATTTGGAAGTATTCCTTTCTTATGTATGCTCTGAAATAGTTTGTGTAGTACTGGTGTGAGCTTTTTTCTGAATATTTGGTAAAATTTTGCAGTGAAGCTGTCTGGGCCAGGGGTTTTCTTTTGCTGGGATTTTTTTTTTTTTTTTAAATTACCTCTTCAATCTCTTCTGTTGTTATGGGTCTGTTCAGATTTTCTAACTCAGTTTGTGTTACTTTAGATAGGTAGTGTGTTTCAAGAAATTCATCAATTTCCTCTAGGTTCTCAAATTTGTTGGAGTATAATTTTTCATAGTATTCTGTTATGATCCTTTTTATTTCCACTGGGTCTGTTGTAATGTACTCCATCTAATTTCTTACTTGTGTTATTTGCTTTTTCTCCTGTTTTTCTTTTGTCAATTTGACCAATGGTTTGTTGATTTTGTTGATCTTTTCAAGGAACTGACCTCTGGTCTTGTTGAGTCTTTCTATTGTTTTTGTTCTGTATCTCATTTATTTCTGCTCTAATCTTTATTATTTTCTTTCTTTCAGTGGCCGTGAACTTTTTTTTTCTTCTATTCCTTCTCTATTTGTTTGAGTTATAGGGTTAACATTTTGATTTTGGCCCATTCTTATTTTTTGATGTGTGTGTTTATTGCTATAAATTGAATTATGAGCACCGCCTTTGCTTTGTCCCAAAGGTTTTGGTAAGATGTGTTTTCATTCTCCTTTGATTCTAGGAACTTTTAAAATTGTCTCTTTGATTTCTTCTATTACCAAGTTGTTTTTAAGCATGGTGTTATTCAGTTTCCATGGATTTGATTTTTTTTCCTTGCTCTTCCTGTTATTGATTTCTACTTGTATAGCTTTGTGATCAGAGAGAATGCTTTGTCTTATTTCAGTGTTTCTGATTTTATTGAGGGTTACCTAGTAGCCTTAAACATGGTCTATTATGGAGAAAGTTCCATGTGCGTGGGAAAAAGAACTATACTTTGTTGCCGTTGGGTGGAGTGTTCTATATATGTCTATGAAATCAAGTTGATTGATTTTGGCCTTTAGATCTTCTGTATCTTTGTTGAGTTTCTTTCTAGATGTTCTATCCTTTACCAAGAGTGGTGTGTTGAAGTCTCCTACTATTATTGTGGAACTATCTATTTCTCTTTTCAGTGCTGTTAGAGTTTGTTTTATGTATTTTGGAGCCTGTCGTTTGGTGTGCTGATATTTATTAAGATTATGTCATCTTGATGATTTGTCCCTTTAATTGTTTTATAATGTCCTTCCTTGTTGATTTTGCCTTAAAGTCTATTTTATGTGAAATTAATATTGTCACTCCTGCCCTTTTTTGGTTACTGTTTGTTTGATATATTTTTTCCATCCTTTGATTTTTAATAAATTCATGTCTTTATGTCTAAAATGTGTCTCTTGTAGACAGTATATTGATGGATCATGGTTTTTTAATGCATCTGCCACTGTCTGTCTCCTTACAGGTGTATTTAAACCATTTACATTTGGTGTGATTATTGATTGGTATGAATTTATTGCTGTCACATTGTGCTTTTTTTGTGGTGTTGATGTTTTCTTTGTTCCTCTTACTCTCTTGTTCTGGTTCCTTTTTTTTATTTTTGGTGGATTTTCTTTTCTTTTCTTTCATTGTTGCAGATTTTGTGTTTACTGAAACTTTATGTTTTTCTTCTTTTTTATTCTGATGAGTAGGTTTTGTAACTTTGTTTGTGGATACCTTGAAATTTACTCTTATCTTCCCCAATTTGAACCAGTCTTGTATTACTTGCTATTGCCTTGACTTCCTCTCCATTTGAAAATTCTGTACTTACATGATTTATTCCCCCTTTTAATATTTTGACATTGTCATCATTTACAGATTGACATTTCTTTTTTCTTGTTTTAAGTCTTCTAGCTTTGTTTTATTATTGAGAGTTCTTTGCCTAGGTTGGTATCTGGCTGATGCTATCCTGTGTCCTAGACTCCAGTTGTTGTCTGATGTTGTTGGTTCTCTAACTGCAGGATTCCCTTTAATATTTCTTGTAAATTTGTTTGTTTTTTGCAAATTTCCTTAATTTCTGTTTTTCTGGAAATGTCCTAATTTCGCCATTGTATTTGAGAGAGAGTTTTGCAGGGTATATTATTCTTGCTTGGCAACTTTTTCGTTTGAAGGTTTTAGATATGTCATCCATTGCCTTCTTGCCTGCGTAGTTTCTGCTGAGTAATCAGAGTTTAGTCTTATTGTTTCCCGAGTGTGACTTTTCATGTTTCCCGAGCTGTAATTTGGCAGTTATGTAATGATTTAGTTATACTCCATTTTGTGATATAATGTAATTATCTCCATGATGTGATCTGATGTGATCAGTCAATCAGTTGTAAGGGGGTTTCCTAGAGGTGTGTGGCCTGCATCCAACATATATGGACATTCTGGCAAAGCTCGCTGGCTTTTGCTCACTCTGTAACCTGCATCTGGCTCATCATCATCTGACCTTTGGTTCTTAGAATTTGGGCCAGCAGCCTGCTGTATTGCCTGCTGATTTTGGGTTTCATCGAACTCTGTAGCCTGTGAGCCAGGAGCCTGCAGTTATTTGCTGATCTTGGATTCCTCAGCTTCTGAAGCTTGTGAGCTAGCAACCTGCTGTCTGACCTGGCAAACTTGTGTTCATCAGTCCCTGAAGCTCAAGAGAAGCCTCCAGCCTGACACCCAACCTGCAGACTTGAGACATTCCAGAGTCTACAACTGCATGAGCCATTTCCTTTAGATAAATTTCTCTCTCTGTCTCTCTCTCTCTCTACATATATATAACATGCTTCACTGGTTTTGCTTCTCTAGAGAACCCAAGCCTAAGATGACCATGGACTGCCAGAAGAACAAATAAATCTGTCTGGGAAGAAGTACAACCAGGATACTCCTTAGAAATGAGGATGGTGAGACTTTGTCTCACATACTTTGGACATGTTATCAAAAGGGACTAGTCTCTGGAGAAGGACATCAGGCTTGGTAAAGTAGAGGATCAGAGAAAAAGAGGAAGACCCTCAAACAGATGGATTGACACAGTGGCAGCAGCAATGGGCTTAATGATAGCAAGGATTGTGAGGATGGGACAGGACCAGGCAGTATTTCTTTCTGTAGGGTCGCTATGAGTTGGAATCCACTCAATGGCATCTAACAACAACAACAACATCTTACTTACAATACTGGGATGATAATTTGTAACTTAAAGATTTGCTGTGAAAATCAAGTGAATAGTGTGTTAACATACAATGCACAGTATTTAACACAATGTTGGGTCTTAAAATTAAATTCCAGTTGCATCTTCTCCTCCTTCTCTTCCTTCTCCTCCTCTTCTTCTCTTTCGTCCTTGGTAATCTCCAGCAGTTATGTAATAGAAAAGTAGGGTTGGATATAAACTAATGTCTTCGTGAGAAACAAGTAAAACAAAAGCTCACTTTTCTCAAAGGGATCGTGTGGGTCAGCCCAACCATTTTATGTGATCTTGTTTCCATCAAAGCAATCAACAAAATGTCGGTTTCTCTGAATGAATACGTGTAAGTCTTCACAATTTTATGTCTCACTTATGGAAGAAAAATATAGTTTACTGATTTCTATAAATCAACTGTTCTGTGCCTGAGTCCTCACCCTGTTGGGGGAAAATGCTCTCCTACTGAAGACATCACAGAGTCTTGTGATATATATAGGCTTTGCTTTACTCAACGATCTGCCTTTTTTCTTTCCAAGGAGAAATAAGAGGTTGGAGGAGATTATGGGGCCTTGGAGAACTGGGCAAGATAAGTCCTTGTGCTCTCTTCTTCATTATTTTAGGTCTTCACACTGGGGAGGCTGGTCTGATCTGATCCTTAAGACCCTTGTGTTGGTGAGGAGGCACAGGCACCATCTTTCTTTTGGGGGTATTGTTTGTTAATCCCCCTTCCCCGAGTGGAGTCCATGGTCCCAATCACTCGTCTCAAATTGAAAGAATAATATACCATATGGCTTCCTCCTCCTGACCCAGTCCTTCACTGGTCTAATGGCTTTCTGGACACCTCTCTGTCCCTCCACTTTATCACATAGCGAGTGAGATTTTCTGAGTCCGTGGCTTTCCATGTGCAGGTAATGCAGAACCTCATGCTCTCTCCAGATACCTTCCCCTACTAGTGTCTTCTTCCAATTTGGATGTGGGTATATTAGTTTTCTATTTGCTGCTTAATAAATTACCACAACTTAGTACCTAAAAACAACATGATTTTATTATCTTAGAACTCTGTAGGTCAGAAGTCTAATGTGGGTCTCAGTGGGCCAAATCCAGGTGCCTGCAGGGCTGCATTCTTTTCTGAAGGTTCTTGGCATTTTGTAGTTTCTAGAGGCCACCTGTGTTCTTTGGCCTGTGTTCTTCCTCCATTTTCAAAGCTACCAACATAACATCTCTTACCCTGCTTTCACGATCATTTCTCTTTTTCTGGCCAAGTAAGCCAACACTCTGCTTTTAAGGATGCATGTTATTAGATTGGCCCATCCAAATAATTCAGGATAATCTCCCTATCTCATAATCCTTAGTCTTAATCACATCTGTAAAGTCACTTCTGCTATGTAGTGTAACATATTCACAGGTTCTGGGGATAAGAACATGGACATCTTTGGGGGTCATTATTCTGTCTACGAGCCCTGGTGGCGAACTGGTTAAGTGCTTGGCTGCTAACTGAAAGGTCGGTGGTTTGAATCCACTAGCTGCACTGGGGGAGAAAGATGTGGCAGTCTGCTTCCATAAAGATTACAGCCTTGGAAACCCTATGGGGGCAGTTACACCCTGTCCTATAGGGTTGCTATGAGTTGCAATCGACTTGATGACAGTGGGTTTGGTTTTGGTTTTGTCTTATTCTGCCTACCACAACAGGATTACTCCTGGAAGCTTGTAATCTCTTTGGGTTCTCCTTGGGAGAAGCAGATGACTAGATCCACTATATCTGGTTCTTCAAAATCCAGAGGAATTTTTGCTCCTATCTCTCACATATACTGGGGAGAGAAGTTACTAGTGTTTGACCTTCTCACTGTATGTATGTGTTTCCTTCTTTGATCTTCTCCCTCCACCTTCCTAGAAATCTATTTATTGCCTCCCAAGTGGACAAAATTTCTTTGATGCCTCCTGGCCGTCTTTCAGGAAAAGATGAACCTGACCTTTAAGGACAGCTGTGCATTCTGGAACAATGAAACCTGCAGTGTGTTGGGTCATGAAGGCATTGAGTCAGGGTGATGTTACTGGGAGGTGGAGGTCAGGAATGAAGAGAGAGGCATATGGTCTTTGGGGGTCTGTAGGAAAGATGTGAATAAGACAAACAACATCACAGAGTCCCCAGAAAATGGGTTCTGGATTTTGAAATGGTGGTTAGATGAATTTTATGCACGTACTACCACTCTGCCTTTGGTAACTCTCAGATGGTTTCCCCACTTGGTGGGAGTTTTCTTGGACTGTGATTTTGGGGATATCTCCTTCTATAACATGACTGATGGGTCCCACATTTTCTCCTTCTCTTCAGTTTCCTTTACTGGGACTCTCCATACTTCATGCTTGAGTCAGGAGATGTGTCTCTGACCATCTGCCCCACGGTGGATGGGCCCAAGGGGCTCTCTGTGCCCCTTAACAATTCTTCTTGGGAAGAGTCTGTGACCCCACTGGGGGAGGGATTGACATCAGGCTCTGGTGGTGACTGTGCTCCCTCAGGGGCTGAATCTCCATTACTGCCCAATGACCATGAGGCTGTGCCTCCATAGGGCCCTGTCACTGTCCCTGTTCCTTCACTATGGCTCTTCCTAAAGCGGCAGATTCCCTGAGGTAAAATCTCTGCAGTGAGTACTGGGTGGCCCCCAGAGTGCTGTCTTCTTGCTCTGGCTGCAGACTCCTGCAGAGTGTGTTGCTGTGAGAATTGCCATTTCATGTTTTGTACTCCTGCAGCAAGAAGAAAAATGTTTAATTTCATTTGAGTTGTTTGGGGGTAGGCAGAATTTTACTGTGGGAGATTGTTATACTTTGGGTAATGAAAAATACTTTGTGACTATTTTGTACTATTTGGATATGATGCAGGAGAGGCTGAATCATTCTTCAAAATGAAGTGAAGTTTACTTCATCCAACTTGATTTTGTGCTGAGGGGCCCAGAGGTTGATGGGGGGTTCTTAACTATCGTTTTGAAGGCTTGACTATCTGACCAGAAAAGTTAGCCATTCAAAAATGTCCATGAAAGTGGGTGGCTGGTGGACTTTTAAGATGAGAGAAGTCTAATATTTCACTTTATATATTTCCTATTCTGGAATGGCTGAGGCACTACTTTTTCCAAACCTGAGTAAATTTCTGTTACCTATGAAAAACTGTGTTGTATTAATTCAAAGAATTAGGGAGAACAGTCTGGGTTCCTCTTTTGGGTCAACATTAGGTATAAAGAAAAGAACTTGTACCAGAATGAAGATGTGAATGAGCAAGAGAGTTTTCAGGAGCAGGGTGAATAGCAGAAAGCCTTGACATGAGCATTGTTTCAGTTATCAGTGTGTTTCTCTTTGTACTTCCAAGTCCAATGCTAGAGGGAATTGGAAAACCACATCAAGCAAAAAGGGGCAGGACTATTAAGTACTGAGACCCTTCAAGAATGAAAGTGTGGTCATTCCACCAAGTAAAGAACTCTGACCAGCTGTGGTTCTGGCTAAGAGTGGGGAAAACATGGAATAGGAAGTAGAAGAAAGAAGTCATAGATGCGAAGTCTGGCTTTGTGATAAGTTACAGAAACAAGGGCAACCTTGTTGTTGTTGTTGTTAGGTGCCATTGAGTACCTTTTGACTCACAGCAACCTTGTGCACAACAGAATGAAACACTGCCCGATCCTGCGCCACACTCATAACACTGTTTTGCTTGAGCCCATTGTTGCAACCACTGTGTCAGGCCATCTTGTCGAGGTCTTCCTCTTTTTCCCTGACCCTCTACTTTACCAAGCATGATGTCCTTCTCTAGGGAATGGTGCCTCCTGATAACATGTCCAAAATATGTGAGACAAAGTCTTGCCATTCTTGCTTCTAATGAGCATTCTGGCTGTACTTCTTCCAAGACAGATTTGTTCATTCTTCTAGCAGTCCATGATATATTCAGTATTCTTCTGGACATCATAATTCATAGGCATCAATTCTTCTTTGGTCTTCCTTATTCATTCTGCAGCTTTCATATGCATATAAGGTGATTAAAAACACCATGGCTTTGCTCAGACACACCTTAGTCCTTGAGGCACTACAAGTGTAGTAAATGATTCACCCCAACAATAAGGGCATAGGTAATATGCTGTTAACTTTTTTTTTTTTTCCTTTTTAAAATTTGATGGAAACTTGAGGTTGGATAAATTTACACTAGTGACCTCACACGTAAAAATTTCTCTTTTGGCCTTCTTAATATATGCAAACAGTTTTGTTGATAATCTGTTTTGTTTGATGAGCTTAAATATAATTATTTTTGTATACCCTGCCTTTTCTTTCTTTTTTTATCTATGACTTGCCTTTTATATGAGTTAATAATATAATAATATTAATGACCAACTGCAAGTTTAAAGCAAAGGGAAGAAAAAGCTTTTTTTTTCTTTCCCCCTAATTTCTGTTATCAATATAAATCCCTAAGCTGCCTTTGTAACAGGAGCACTTTTCCCAATTAAAAGAAAGGTGTTGCCCATCCATGAATCTATAAACCAAATAAAGCTTCCAATGATAACATTATTCAGATTTTCTTTTTTGACAATACTCATGGATCCTATGTGTGTTTTAAGTACTCTATGTGTTAATATGTTGTCAGCCATTTTCCCTCACCTCCCACTTAGCTTGTACTTTTTTTCTTTTACATCACTTTTGGATTAGCTGTCTGCCCATTTGCTGTCTACTAGAGATAAACAGAAGGTATGCAGATGATAGGATTTTATCCACAAAAAGTAGGAGCGATCTTTTTTGACAGTTGGAGAAACTGTCTATGTATTCCAGAAAAAGTGATAAAAGTGATTACTGGTAGAGCTTTGTTAGAAATAATGTTTATTACTTGTTGTTGTTGTTCGGTACCGTCGAGTTGGTTCCGACTCAAAGAGACCCTATAGGACAGAGCTGAACTGCCCCATAGGGTTTCCAAGGAGTTGCTGGTGGATTTGAACTGCCAACCTTTTGGTAAGCAGCTAAGCTCTTAACCACTACACCACCAGGGACCCTACTTATTACTTACCTTGGTGCAATCCATTTATCTTGAAAGTTAGATTGATCAAGGTTGCAAAGTACTTTTTTGAGCCTTGAGTTATTGTTGTTGTTGAGGAAGGCATTTAATTACACATAATGTAGACTTTTTTACAGGCTGCAATCATTGTATCTGCCCTTCATGGCATAGACCTTCTGAGCTTTTATCTCCCATTTATGTTTGTGCTAGAGCAGAGCTCACTTTACTTCTTCAAGAGCCCCTTGGCTTCTTTCTTCAGGTGCGGGGTCTGTGAAACCCCTCATATTTCATAAGATGGTGCAAACTAACCCCACAGCTTATGGACCCACTTCACTGAACATGCAGAATGGCTGATGTCTAAGTCCTTGCTTGAGAAGTATTCCACTCTCTGGTTTTATTTTTCTCACAGTTTTTACTATATCTTAGAATCAACTCAATTATTATCCATTAAATCTTTTCTTTATATCATTAATAAAAAGTATTTAAAACTTGGAAACAGGTCAAAAAGTTGGATGTCACGTCCTTTCAGTATCATGCTGGGACATTAATAGGCTCATACAAAGATTATATATATAATTATTTAGGGGAATGTACCTGTGTTCGACTTTGCTAATTACTATTAATTAAGGGCTTGTTTTCTTTGAAGTTACATGTTATCCGTTCAGTAGAAAAAAATAACTCAAAGGTTACAGTTTTAGTGCCCCATAGGACATTAACCACTTTTTTCAGGGACTTGTATTTGTCAGCAAACTGATGTGAAACTGTCTTTCCCGGTGGACAATAAAACCCTGTTCTTCAAAATGCTTTTTGAATCAGCTTTACCATTGGACCAATTCCCTCATTGCTTAATTAGTTGAATTAATTTTTGCTTTTTAGGTCTGTCTGGGATTCACGTTTTTAACCTTATGAAAATTATCCTTTTACATTACTATTTGCTTCCTTTTTAAAAAGAAAAACATGTTTTATAGCAGAAACTTTATATTAACTGTAAGTGGAAAACCTTCTATACTAGGAAATTTAAAGATAAACACATTGAATACAATTTCATATTAGTAACCCTGTTACAAGAAGTTATAATGTACCCCAGTATCTCACTGCCAGCCCTCCGTCTCCCCAAAATAAAGAGAAGACTGAAGAGCGGAAGAGGCTTTTTTTTTTTTTTTTAAATCATCCAGCTAGGGCTGGAGTTTAGCTCCTTTTATTTTCAGCTGAGGACCTCTTATCATCTACCCATAGGTCCCTGTGTCATTTCATTAGCATATTCATCTGTCCAGCAGAGGATCCTCCATCTTCCACTTAATCAAAAAGTCCTTGACTGCCATTCTCATGGATTCATTTTCTCTCTATAAAAAATGCAACCTGGGAGGGGTCTCTATGGGTTGTTGCCCATCACCCTTTCTGTCTCTTTCTCTCTGATCCCAGTGGGGAGTACATAAAACTGAGTGCAGAGTTCTTTAGCTCCCTTCCCCCCAAAGTGAAGGTTAGGGGAAGTTTGGGAGAGTCAGTGTGTATCCCCAGGAGTCCTCCTCCCAAAAGAGTTTCTGGCTCCTCTCACACGGACTTTATCTTGCACTTCCGTTCTTGTTTTCCATTTTCCATGACTACATTTACTCATTTCTATTTTACATGTTGCCTTGAAAGCATTTTTATGAGCTGTTCAAAATCCTTCTTTAGAATAAACTAGTGTATCAATACATACAGGAGTCTGTGGGTTAAAGGCTAGGCTGCTAAGCGAAAGCTTGGTGGTTTGAATCCACCTAGAGGTGCCTCAGAAGAAAGGCCGGGAGATCTAGCTCCAAAAGATCAGCCACTGAACACAACATGGAGCACAGTTCTACTCTGAAACCCATGAGATCGCCACGAGTTGGAATTGACTCCATGACAATTTTTTTTTTTAAATAAATATATATATAAACAAAAAAACCAAACACGAGTTTGGGTCTGTCACTTTTTTCCTTTTTGGTTTCTGCAATGTTGAACCTTCCCACTTGTTTGTTTTAATCTTCCTTTAGCTTTCCATAGCTCCTTACACTAGCTTTTAAAATGCTGCTGTCTCTAGAATTCAGTCCTTGATAGGACTGATCTCTCTTTAGATCTATTTTTTCTGGGAGAACCCACCCACATGAGATCTAGAAGTTAGCTCTCACCTGTGTGCTGTCAACTACCAAGTCCACATTTCCTGCTCAACCCTTTCTTGAGCCACAGAACTACATATACCCCAACATTATTTTTATTTTTTATTAAGAGGGGAGGCTAGATTAAGCCACTTAATTGGCAAACACTTTTCAAATTATATTTTAAAATTTAAAATCACTTTTTCGTAGCAGAAGAAATTGAAACCAACCTTGTTCAGAAGATAACACATTACTGTCTGTCCGATTTGCAGAAATGCTTTTCCCTCTGAATTCTGTCCTGATTAATGTTCTCACCAGATACCCAGGTGCCCATGTGAGAAACCTAGGAGTCACCCCAATCCTTCTTCTCAGTCATCACCTCCACTAAGTGTGCACAGTGCTGTCAATTCTGCCTTCCAAGTATCACACACCTCCCCCTCCACAAGTTTTCCTCAGCTGAGAAACAAGTCGGAACCAAATGGGAGTAAAAGATAGTAGAGATGTTGTTATTAGAAAACGAGGAAGAAAGGGCGGCCCATGGCTGTGTGGGTTGAAGTGGGACTCCAGTACTCCTGGAGTGAATTGAAGGCCCCTGTGTTGAGACCCTGGGAGTTGAGGAGTAATTGTTCCTCCATCCTTCCACCGTAATTCCTCCAGTCCTCTGGTCAATGCCTTAGCTGAGGCCTCATCTTTTCTTCTGACTGTTGCACTTGCCTCCTAATTTGCCCCCTTTTCCCTCCACATGGAGTTATTCATTCATCCATCAAACACTGAAAACCAAGGGTATGGCAGGCAATCTGTGCCTAATGTTGCCCAAGCTTGAAATTTCTTTGAAATTTCATATAGAGAATCCATGGGAAGTATTTATTTTCTCATAAAATATCTTTTAAATGTAAAACAATTAAAAAAATTATTTACCATTGAATTGCTCAACTTATCATTCCTTGCTTATGAAAAACAACAAAAGCAATAATTTGTAGATTAAACGTGGTTCCTGGGGAAGATGTGCCTTCTTGCCTGTAACTGTGTGCTTGAATTTCAGTTTAAAAAACATTCCAGTCCTAGAAAGAGCTTGGGCTTTAAAGTTGAGCCTGTATGATTTGCATGCTGCATCGTCTGCTTACCAGCCATGTCAGCTTGAGCAACTGTTTTGGACTCTCTAAATCTCAGTTTTTTCATCTGTAAAATGGTGATAAATGCTTATATTTCACAGGTATAATTGCTCTTACTTTTCTTCTTACCTTCAAAATGTAGCAAGGTGAGAGGAAGGGGGTGTATGGGGGACTAACGGGAGGGGAGGGCAAAAGGAACGAGTGTGAAGTAGTGGAAAGTAAGGAGAGAGAGAGAAGGAGGGTGCAGGGTAAGTGTGAGGGGAGAAGGTGTTATAGAGTGGGGGAGAGTGAAGGGCAATGCAGAGAGGAGAAGAAAAGGCCAGTGAAGGGGAGACTGTGAGGAGAGAAGGGGTGCAGAGAGGATCAAGGGAGCAAGCAGCAGCCCGGGGTCGGAACTGAAGGCCAGTGGGCCTCGGAGTCCTAGGCTCCTGAGTCCTGGCTGCCTGGGATTCAGGTCTGGATCTGAGTCCAGTCTGTGATAGGCTCGCTGACTCCGCCTTGAGGTAATGTCTGGTGGTAAGAACCCACTCTGTTGGGCCGTGGAAGAAAGGCTTGGCCATCTATTTTTGTAAAGATTACAGCCAAGAAAATCCTATGGAACTCAGTTCTCCTCTATAACATATGGAGTCACCATGTGTTGGAATTGAGTCCATGACAACGGGTCTCAGGGGAAGCACTCTCTGCAGTTGATTGACTGAGAGAAGCAGCATCCTAGAAAGAAGTCCCACAGGGAGCCTGCAGATTCGTTTTGCCTGGTCTTTAATGTCATATATTTGGAATTGTTTAGCATGTGATGTTTTGCATCCGGTCTCCTTCACTCCATTTCACATTCTTTGATTAGTTTTCTGTATTGTCCATACCCCTCCTTCTTCAGTGTTTTCCGTCAGGGAAACCCTCTCTGTGTCTGTCCAGTGGCGGCCACAAGGGAGCAGCAGAGGCTGAGAAAAGCCTTGTGAGCCTGTGGGGCTGTCTTTCTAGTGCCCTCAGGTTAACTCTGGCAGCTTCCCTCCCTGAGAGCTGTGGCTTTAGGGAGGATTTCTGGAGCAGAAGTATGGAGCAAGGTCTTAAAAGTCTTTTGATCATGCACTGCTTTCCGTAATACATTGTGAACCTGCAGCTTCCAAATATGTACTAACAATATACAGATTATAAAAATGAACATAAAAAACGAATTAAAAGATTTAAGATTAAATCTTATATAAATAGAAAAGTGAATGATTTCTGCACTCCTCATCACCCCCATGGATCCCTGGGGCATCCGTGAGCCGGTGTGAAGCTTGGCTGAGCTGTGGGGAGGGCCTGGCTCCTGGTAGGGCTCGGTCACGTGGCTGTGTGACCCTGGGCAGGCTTCCTCATATCGTTGAGCTTCTATCTTCTCAGCAGTAAAATGAGGAAAGTAAGAACTGCTTCCCAAGATTATAAGCCTTCATTGAAATAAGTATGCAAATTTCAGAGGAAAATGGCGCATGGTGAATAGCAGGCCTGAGTATTTGGCAATGTTCATTAGAGAGCAGACACCCTGGCCTCAGAGCTCAAGTGTCAGTTCTGCCTGTAGAAACACGGCTCCATGAAAGGAGAGGAAAATGGTGCCTGCTGCCCTGGGGTCTGTTAGAACTGCCTCTGAGTGTTGGACAGGGCCTCTTCTGTCTCCAGTAGGCCAGGCCTGTCTCCCTCTGATTCTCTCAGGGACAGAGGGCTAAAGGTAGATGTCCTCAACCTTTCCACATAACTTGGTCTTCAAATCCCTCCCACCAGCCCTTGCCTGTTCCACCCTTGACCATGGCTGGGCCTGTCCTACATTAGATTGGGAGGGTCAGTAAGTTCTTCTCAGATCACTGACTGGATCACTCATAATCGACAGTACCCGGGCCAGCTTGCTCTCTGGAACTCATGTACTTGACATCTCTGTGACTGGAGAGAGTGTTCAGGACCCCCTGAGCAGAGACATGGTCCATTTTGGCCTCTCAGCCCCAGATATGGCACAGTTCAATGCCAGGAGGACACATCCTTCATTTTTTTCTTCTGTTCTCCCTCCTTTACCTTTTCTTTCTTACACTATCTTTCTCTCTCCATCTTTTTTCTTTTGTTTTTCATTATTTTTGTTGCTTATCAGTCTAAACAAGTTTAATTAGAGTTTCTATATGAAAGGTCATTTTCCCTCCTGCCTCACACTTTTACCTCCATATGTCTCTGGGACTGGGTGTGAACGACACCTCCTCATCTCTCCTGTAGTCTCAGACTTGGGATGCAGGATTGGTGCCCATTCAGACGGTGATGGGGCAAGTTTCATGGGCCAGGAGGGCTCTGCCACAGACCTCTGGGTGGGACGGGGGCAGACCTGGATACCAGGGAGTGAGGGGCATAAGGAGGTCCCTGAGCCACTCTTGTATGGATATTTCAGTTAAGGAAGTGACAGCCTCAACTGGGAGCGACTCTCCCCACCAGAGGGGCAGGTGGGCAGGTGCAGAGGAAAGTGAGGGCCCTGCTCTGCCTACTGGGAGTCTCTTAGCAGCTGCCAGGTCAGCGTTAAACCCTCCAGCTGGGGTTATAATGTTTGAAAGGGCAGAAAGAAAAAAATAAATTAAAACAAACCCCATTAAATTATGTGTAATGTTATTTTTTCTTTTCATTTTTTTCTCCCAGAAAACGAGCAGAAATTTGTGCTATACTAGGAGATAACCCAATGAACCCTGAATCTTAAGAGTGTGAAGGTAAGTTAACTCATATAAGTTTTTATCAGGCTGGACCTTGGAGAAAAGGCATGGAATCCTTTCCATCAACTTTCACATGTTAAACCCACAATACATTTTACATTAACCATTGTTTTCTGGTCCAGGTATTTGTCTGAAACTATTTTGAAAGCACTTGAAACAACTAAAAGATAAGCGGTTTGCATGTCGGTTAGAAAGGAAAGTAAAACATTAACCCTATTAGCATTCAGATAATTTGTATGTTCAGCGAGGCACACTATTTGTAGCTTCGTGAACAGTGGTTATTGTCACAAACGCTGGGAACACGACTCTGATGAGGTTGTGTTCATCAGGGCACTGAGCGTGCTTTTCGAGGTCCTTCCTGCCAGCCCCCCAGTGTTCTTCAAGAGAATCTAACCTATGCTCTGTGCTTCCCCTCCCAGTGTTGGAGCTCAGTGGGTCAGGATTCAGTGTGAGATAAGCTTTCTGGTCACATGTGGGGCATTCCAGAGTCCATGGTTCCCTGGAGCTCCTGTTTTGTGCTGGCATGTCTGGAGCTGGAAGCTGGGCTGGGCTTGAGGCCTGGGAGTGGTGTAGGGAGGGCAGTCTCCTCTTCCTTCTAACCTCTCATCCTCTAGAAAGTTCCTGGATTAAATGTTCCTAGATGACAGGGCTCATGTGTCACTTCAACTATTTGCCTCAGAGTGCCTAACTCGTAAATGGTTAATATACCTTTGACAAATTGTTGAATTTACAGCAAAATTTATACATTTTTCCAGAAGTTTTGAGTGGATTGAGACGGATTTGAAAACCCCTTTCCTTTGTAGGGGCAAGGCTACCTCCCAGAAGTGGCAGCTGAGAGAATGAAATGAAATAAAAATTATTTGCGTAGGCCAGCTCCTGGCACTTAGATATTCAATACGATTTTGTTTTCTGACCTCTGTATTTTCATAAAATTTTTCTAGTGTCTGTTAGGTCTTTATCACAGGGAATGGGGTGGCAAAATGGGTGGGGGTCAGTGGCTGTATCAACTCTAATTGCATGTGGATTTGGAGGATAATATTTTTACTTGTCTTATTAGTTACTTTTGGTTTAAAATGGAATTAACAAATATTCTTACATGTAAGTGGGTACTGGCAGAAATGGACCCTTTGGGGATCTGTTCAGGTATATCCAGAAGTTCTCACCTTGCCCTCAGTTGTGATATCACCACGCTGACTTCTGAGCAGAAATCAAGCATCTCCATGAGTGCTCCAATGAAGACAAATGTAATGGGTCATTCAGAACAACCAGAAAGACAGCATAGGCCGATAGAGATTTTGCTGGATGTGTGCTTGTAAAACGCTAAGAAATTTGGTTTTCTCATCTGTAAAATGAGGCTGATAATGAGGACTGAATGGCTGTACCTAAGATGATTGGTGATATTAAAATATTATAGTGCAATATATATATCACCTGTTAATATATAAAATATATGGTAATAATATATTAAGTATTAACTATCAGTAGTTTGCTGTCTTTTCAGAAAGGCAGGGCCATAGTCCTGGAGCAGGTCCTGGAAGCTGTCGATGGGCACAGTGTTAACTCCTTGGTTGCCAGATTGTGGGGAGGTCCCAGATCACCTGTGGGTGAAGACAAAGAAAACCAATCACACTAGATGCTGTTGAAGGGCTTGGGCGTGGCTCCTTTTCTCAACTGGCTCAGAAACACTTGGCGTTAGCAGACTGTAGAGACAGACCTGTGCATAAACCAAAAAACCCCAGTCGTCTTCAAGTTGATAGTGACTCATGGCAACCCCTTGTGTTGCAGAGTAGAACTGCTCTCCATAGTGTTTTCAAGGCTGTGACCTTTTGGAAGAGATGCCCAAGCCTGTCTTCCGAAGTGGCTCTGGGTGGGTTGGAACAGCCAACCTTTCTGTTAGTAGTGGAACACTTAACCGTTTTTGCTACCCAGGGACTCCTGACCTATGCACAGAACTGGGTGTTAGTCATGGCTGTGCCCACATACAGTCCCTACTTCCTGAAGCCAGAAGCCAGCTGGCAGATAGTAGGGGTTGAACAAATGGTTTCTGAGTCTGTGCCTCTGTGTGGCCCCTTTTGCTGTTTTACTGCTGTGATAATGCTGCTTCCTGCTTGATAACAGACAGCACTGTCCAGAGGGCAGGGCAGAGTCTGCTGGGCTACTTTCTGCAAGCTTTCACTTTCAGATGGTGGAAGGGCCAGAGGGAACAGGGTGATTATTCTCGCTGGAAGCGCTCTATGGGGGCCCAAAGTGGGGTATCTGCAGATATCTCTTTAACTGAGGCCGATCCTACTTCTTTGGTGGTACTGGGAACCACCTGCCTCTCAGAGATGGGGGACCCTGGTCCCACAGTGTCTGACCCGGAAGCGAGGACTGGGGCTCCCAGAGCAGCTAACAGCAGGTACAAACTCTGAGGGCAGATTTGGGGTCTGCCAGGGTCCCTGCAGCCCTGAACCTCCTGGAGCTGCTGAGTTTAGAGACACTCCAGGAGGTCACAGACTTTCAAAGCTGGAACCAGGAGAAGCAGGTGAGTTGGCTGTGTAGACGCCTGTGGGCCACGGGGAAGAGCCAGGTAGCAGCTGACTGCGAGGAGGGGGCTGAGAATGTGTGTGTGTTTGGGACTGGACCACAGTCTGCTCTAAGAAGACTGAGGACAACCCCAGTGAGGCTTGCACCTTTATTCATTTATTTTAAAGATGTTTATGTAGCACTTACTAGGACCAGGCCCTATTCTCGTCACTTGTAGTAACTCTACAAACATAAATTCATGTAATCCTCATTACAACCCCTAAGAGTATCAAGGGAGTTATTGTTAATATCCTCATTTTGCAGATGAGGAAACCAAGACAGATAAGGTCAGTAACTTGCCTAAGGTGGTCACACAGTGAGTGACTGAGCCCAGAGGAGAGCCTAGCATTTGAGTCTGTGCTTTCCTGACCATATGCTGCCTCCTCTCACCTCACGTGCAGCAGGTGGTTTGGGGTCTTTTCTTGACAAGGGCTCATTTTTTCTTCTCTCCTGCTTAGCCTCCAACTGGGTTCTTTTAGCTGTTAGCCAGAAGTCTCACCTCAAATACAGAGTGGGCAAGGATATACTGCCAGTGGGGAATTGACTAGGCCCCAACTGGAAGAAGGGAGGTATAGGGAGGGGTTGAAATGCAGGTGAAGCAAAGAAACACACTTAACAGGGCAGGGCGTCTGTGATGGGAGCTGCTGTCTCTCTGAGGATGCTGTCTGTCTCTGATGCTTCTCAGGTGACTCCCTGTTCACAGTCAAGGAGGACAGAACAAGGAGCAGCAGAAGCTGGCATGTCCACTGTGTCCGGGGGGCCTGCATCAGGGTCCTCTGACCTGGGGTGAGGGAGAGGCTGTGAGAGTCCTGGAGATGGAGGGAAGTTCTCCCTGAGGGGCACCGGTGCTGAGGAAGGAAGGCCTGATGTCTGAGCAGTGGGGCTGCGGTGTGCATGTTATTGGGGTGGGAAGGGAAGGAGTGGTTTGTTTCCAGGTCAACTTATCGGTTGTCTGACACCACAGAGTCTCCTCAGAATGGCTGGCAGGAGCCTGGCTGAGTCTTTTCTTGGTATCAGTGTTGGTGGGGCCTACCATCCAGTTAGCAAGTAGGAAGTGTTGTGCTCCTCTCAGAGGCCGAGCTGTGGATGGGCTGCCTCCTGTCTGGGGTCCCTGACTCTTGCCCTGTCTCTCTTCAGCTCTGAAGAAATGGAGGGGGACTTCAGCAGGTCTTTGCTCTGCCATCTCACTTCACTCTTGCTCTTCTTCCAGCTGTCCATGAAGGGGTCTACCGGTGAGTGCTCCACATCCCTCTGTCTGCGTCTCCCTGTGGTGTGTGGGAACCATAGGTGAGCTGCTGGTTCTGTCCACCAGGAGAGATGGAGATAGTGGAGACACCCCCACCCCGGGAGATTATGGTGCCCTCACTAATTGTAGTTAAAAATTAAAAAAAAAAAATCCCTAAACCATAAATTAGTATAAAAAATTCTGACAATTGTCTCACCACGACCTCTTTAATGTTTAGAAGAGCCAAATAGATGATATTATGAAATAACTTTCCCACATGTCCCTGCTTTACTAACGTCCTAAGCAAACATGCACGCATGCATTAGTTCACTTTATTCCCCCCATGCTCATGGGGGGTCTCCTATGGCTTAGGTGTTGCTCCATGAACAGAACAGTCGGAGACTTTCTGTCTTCACAGAGCTTACATTCTAGCAGGAGGCAGTGATATTAAATGTAATAAACCAAGAAAAACTGTAGTGTGTTAGAGGAGATTAGTGCTATGGGACAATGAAGTAGAGCAGGTACCAGCAGTGTTGGTGGTCGTGGTGGGGGAGGGTAGAAGAAGTGTGGCGTGGGCAGGCAGCAGTGCTCATTAGGGTGGTCAAGAAAGAGAGATGTGGACTAAGACTTGGGAGAGGAGGGGAGTGAGCATGAGGATCACTGGGGATAGAGGGTTCTTGCAGGAAGTGTCAGCCAGTGCCTAGCTGGCAGAGTGCCTGGTGGTTCAAAGAACAACAAGAGGTGAGTGTTGGTTGCAGCAGAGGGAGTGACGGGGAGGGAAGCAAGAGTCTAGGTCAGAGCGGTCCTGGGGGAAAACCCCATAGGGCCTGTGGGTCGCTGGTGGAAACTGAGGAGCCATTGCAGGGCCTTGAGCAGATTTGGGCCCTGACATGTTGTGGTTCACACAATAAAAGGCTTACTCTTGGCTGCCATGTAGAACATAGACAGTGGGGGCGGGATGAGGGTAGACGGGGAGACCAGTCTGCTGCTGTCCTCCAGGGAGGAGACAATAGTGGCTCAGGCCAGTGTTGAGCAGTAGAGAAGATGGTATTTGGGAATCTAGAGTGACTTGCCCGCAGAGGAGCCAAATTGTAACCCATCCAGGTCAGAATTCCGAGGGTGACAGACCAAGTGTGCCTTCTTCTGTAACAAGCAGTGATTGAGGCTCTTGGGAGCCATGGGAGTGAGCGCAGGTTTTAAACAGAAATAGCATTTGACTCTGGGTTTTAAGTGCACGTATAATTCAGTGTAAGAGAAAGATATGGGCACAAATAATGAAAGGTAGGCGTGGGAGTGGGCAATTTCCTGGTGGTGGCTGAACGAGTAGAGTTCAGACCCAGGTTTCTGGTAGCCTCTGGTCAATTTTCAGTCCTGTCCTGAGACGGGGCTGTGGTTCTCAAAATGTGGTCCCTGAACCAGCATATCCGCATCCCTGGAACTCTTTGTTGTTGTAGTGATTAGCTTCTGTAAGTTGGCCCTGAGTCATGGTGACCATATGAACAATGAACCAAAAGCTGCTCTGTCTACATGGGAAGCTAGACTTGTACCATTGACTCACCAACGCCTTGGGGGAACTCCTTAGAAATGCACATTTTAGACCTCCCCTAGACCTACTGAACTAGAAATTTTGGGGATGAGGTCCAAGATCTGAGTTTTACAACCCTGTGGGTGATTCTGAAGCACACTCAAGCTTGAGAACCAAGGAGTTAAAGAGTGTTTCACAGAAGAGCCTAGGACCAGGTGCTCCGCCACATGCGTGTGGCCCTTTGACATCATTTCTTCACCATGATGTTGTGGTCAGAATATCTCTCTGCATTCAGAGTCCTCACAGCTCATTCCTTCAGGAGCTGGGGGTCATCTCCAATGTTTACCTGATAGTGTGTATTCTCCTACCCTCTGCCTTTGTCTCTCCAGCTTTCTCACTCTCATGTTTTGTCCACAGACGGGTTCCTGGTGATTGGCCCCACAGACCCCATTGTGGCAGTGCTGGGCAGGGACACCATGCTGCCCTGCTCCCTGTCCCCAGCTATGAGTGCAGAGAACATGGAGCTGCGGTGGTTCCGTTCCAAGTTCACAGAAGCAGTGTTTATCTATCAGAACCAGCGGGAGCAGAAGGAGGGGCAGATGCCACAGTACGCAGGAAGGACCTCCCTGGTGAAGGACTTCCTCACCCAGGGGGTGGCTGCTGTGCGCATTGACAAGGTCCGGATTTCTAACAATGGGCAGTACACATGCTTCTTCAGAAAGGGAGGTTTCTTTGAAAAGGCTACTTTGGAGGTGAAGGTGGCAGGTTGGTGACTTGTTCTATATTTTCTAGAGTCTTGGAGTTTTGGAGTTGGGAGCAACCTCAGGGACGATTTAATTCAGCCTCTCATTTTATAGATGCAGAAAAGGGGGCTCGTTCCTTCATTTATTCAGTATAAATAATGTAGAGCCCGTACTATGTGCCAGGCCCTGTTCTAGGTGCCTAGGATACGTCAGTGAACCAAACAGAGATCCCAGCCCTGTGGAGTTCATATTCTAAATGCAGAGATAGAAAAGTCACAATCTGTTATAGGTGATGTTAGAAGGTGATAAGTTCTGAGAATGAAAGACAAAGTAGAACAGGGAAAGGGGATCAGGATGTGGGCATGGGGACTGGAATTGGGACTGGGCTAGGCCTCTTTGAGAATGTGCTATCTGAATAAATGCTTGAAGAAAGCAGGGATTTAGCTAAGTGCATATCTGGGGGATGAGAATTCCAAACAAAAGGAAGAGCCAATGCAAAGTCCCTAAGATGGGAATGTGGCCGGTGTGTTCTGGACACACATGGAGGCCTTATGGATGGCTGGTGGGAGTGAATGAGGGACAGGATTGTAAGAGGCGTCCATACCGGACAAAGTGACATTCCTGGTATAGGTTGCACAGAGAAGGGACTGGTTAATGCTGCCTGGGGCCATCATGAAAAGTGCCCTAGGGAGTAGATACTTAAGCTGGCAGATCAGTTCATCAGGCAAGTTTCCACTGAGCCCTCCAGGTTGAGTGACTGAAGTTGAAAAGGCAGGGGGCACACAGAGCAAGATGTGGTTAATAGCAAGTAACCAAATAGCCCTTGGGACTGGAGTACGTGGGACCTGAGGGGCACAGGTGGTAGGGGTTGGGGGGGATTTGAGAGAAGGGGTTGGGGAGGAAGACAGACGTCTTCTATGATCTCAGAGAAGGCTTTAGGCTTTCTGTGTTATGTTGTGGAGTTTGGATGCAGAGCTGAGGAAATATTAAGCAGACCAATGCTGTGAATGCTCACTCTGACAGCTGTGAGGAGGACGGATGTGAAGGAGAAAGGCTGAAAGTACAGAGTGTAGTTATGAGGTAGAGAGGATGACTGCCTGACCTCAGGCAGTGGCAGCAAGGTGGGAGAGTAGGGGTCAGATATTAAAGAGATTTGGAAAGTAGACCTAACTGAGGAAGTCGATTTGGTAATATAAGAGTTTGGAGGGGAAGAGGGAACCACAGAGATTCCCAGGGTTTTGCCTTGGCTGTCTAGTTGTAGGAATATTGATTATTATGTATCAATTACCTATCACCATAATAATGCTACGTAACAATCAGTCGCAAAATCTCAGCAGTGTAAAGCAATAAACATTTATTTAATTTGAGCACTTATAGAGTTCAACTGATCTAGGCTGGGCTAGGCTAATCTCTACTGGACTCATCCATACATTTTTGGTCAGTGAAAGAGGTCACCATGTGGACCTTGAATGGGAGACAACTGGCTGGTCTCAGATAGCTTCAGCTGAAAGGCTGGGGTAACAAGGCAATGTTCCCAGAGTCTCATCGTCCTGCAGGCTAGCCTGAGCATGTCCCTCCCACGGATAGTAGAGGGCTCAATGGTGAAGCAGTTTTCAAACATTTGCTTATGTCACACTTGCTGATTTCTCACTGGCCAAATAAAGTCACATGACCTATGCAAGAGTAAGAGTGGGAGGGCACTAGAAAGTGATGTGGCAAACAGCAGGTGGATGTAAAGAAGGTGAAGACCCAGGGCTATACTTGGAATCAATTTAGCACAGATAGGGCAAAATTATGAATTCTGTTCTGCAATTTTGATTTTGAGGTGTGTAGGAGGAATCCATGTAAAGATAACCCATTAGGATTCGGTTATAACGAAGGGGAATTTGGGAAACAGAGATGCTTAATTGGTATAATTTTGGAAGTGATTTAATGGGAAGCGGTGGGAACAAAAAGAAGCCAGGGAAACAGTATGATGTGAGAAGAGTGGAGATTCAAGGACAAAACCCTGAAAAGACTCCTGCCTGTAAGGAGTTGGGGGGAGGAAGAAAAGTCCAGGAAAGAGGCTAAGCAGAGTGATCTGAGAGGTGACAAACGAAGCAGAATGGGGGGGTGACCAAGCCAAGATGGAGCCCGTTTCAAGATGCAGTCAACAGTGTCTCAGGCCGAAGGGAGACTGAGGAAGAAGGGCTGCAGGGTGACTTCTGGGCTGCCAAGTAGGAGATTTTTGTTAACTCACCAAAAACAGACTCAATGGAGTAGTAGAAGTAAGACTGTTGGGGGTTGAGAACTAGGTGAGAGTTGAGAACATTGAGGTGTTTATGGATTATAAAGCTTACTCTTCTAAGAAGGGGAGAAGGAGACTGTAAAAATTGGAACATGTTTATGTGTTTAGGAAAAGAAGTAGGTGGAGAAGAAGAGATTAACAACAAGGATGATACAGGGAGGAGTGGGACCCCTGGTGGGGCAGCAGTTAAAACCTTAGGCTGCAAACCAAAAGGTCAGCAGTTTGAGCCCACCAGCTGCTCTGCAGGAGAAAGATGTGGCAGTCTGCTTCCTTAAAGATTTACAGCGTTGGAAAGCCTATGAGGCAGTTCTACTTTTTCCTATAGGGTCACTATGAGTTGAAGTCGACTTGCCAGCAGTGGGTTTCTGAGTGGGTAGGGAGCAGAGAATGAAGAGAGAGGAGAGAAGAGAGGAGAGGAAAGGGAGGTGATAATTGATGGGACCAGGCCTTAGAATAGATGGTGACCTCTGGGTTTCAGAGCACAGGGAAACAATTATCCTTGAGCAAGGGAGATCTCCTCTCACTTGGTGTCAGTAAGACGAGAGTAAGATCAGTTTGGATGAAGAACACTTCGTGGGTAATTAAGGCAAAACAAAAAAACAAAACGCATAGATCTCTTAATTTCAGATATTTCCTACTTGCTAGAGTAAGTCCAACAAAGAGTTTCAATAAACCTTATGGCCTAGTTTAACTTTTGCTCTTGAAAAGTTTTTAGAATGACACCATCTTATTTCTCCCGACCTGGTCTGGAGTTTAGTCCTTTGATTTGTCTCCTGGGCTGCATCTCAAGAAAAGAGGTTTGAAAATTCTTCTTTTTTCTCTGTGTCTCAGTCTTTCCACCTGAGTGGTTGGAAAGAACAGTCCCCACCTTCAGAGCTCCTAAAGAAGCCACATGCTCCATTCATCCTTGGTTACCTGCGGTGGGGCCTCAGCCCCGCCACCACTAGGGGGGGGTCTTATCCGTAGAACCTCCTGAGTGGAAGTCGAATGGCTTTCTACCTGTCATGGTGCCAGCTTCCCGGGACTACACCTGAGACAAAGCGGCCTTCTGGGCTCCACAGCTTCTCTCCCTCAGGTGTGGGCTCTGCCCCTGAAATGCGCATCGAAGGACCGGAGGAAGATGGGGTCCGCGTGGCCTGTACGGCCTCCAGGTGGTTTCCGGAGCCCCAGGTTCAGTGGAGGGACCTTAGTGGAGAGAAGTTCCTGGCTTTCTCTGAGGCTCATGCCCAAGACTCTGATGGGTTGTACCGCGTGGAGGCCTCGCTGGTGGTGAGAGACAGCTCTGCTGGGAACGTGACCTGTTCCATCCTCAACCCCATCCTGGGCCAGGAGAAGGTGAAGGCCATTTTCATCCCAGGTCAGTGCTGTTCCTGCTCACAGCAGGGCTGGAGGGAAGGGAACAGGGTACTGGGTGCGCTGGGCTGGGCTGGCCTGGGTGCACCCTGACGCAGTCTCTGGCTGGGCCGCAGAGCCCTTCTTCCCCCAGGCCTCTCCCTGGAAGCCGGCTTTTGCTGTGAGCCTGATCTTCCTGTGTCTCCTCATCCTTGGGGCTGGCTATTTTCTCAAGCAAGAACATTCAGCAAAGGTGCAGGCGCGGCAAAAACAGGAAACTCTTCAGCAGGCTCAGGAGGAGGACAGGCAGAAAACGGAGGAGGCACAGAAGGCAAGAGGCAAGGCAGGGGAGGGGCGAGGCTGGGTGAGGGCAGAGCTGGTGCTGAGAGGGAAAGCTGACAGCAGGAGCAGAGCCCTTGGCTGCAGCCTCCAGGAAGACCCAGGTCCCCTGCCCAGAGCAGGAGGCTCAGGAGATCCAGAGAGGGCAGCTTGGCTGTGGAGGCTTGGCTGAGTCTGGAGGGAGAACTTTCTCCAGCATATGGAGAGGGTCTTTCTCTGGGTTTTCCAGGCACACCATCTTTTCCTTTTCTTAGGATAGGAGTTCATGCTTATTATTATTATTATTTTTCCTCTCTTTCAGATGAACTCCAAGCAGAGCTGGGTAAGTTCTTCTCTCCCTACTGAACTCTCTGTGTCCCATTTGGGAGACATTAGTGCTCTTAGCTCACCTCATTTCCTGTGTGTTGCCTTGCAGACGGGAGGAAGGCTGTTTACCAGGCTGGTGAGTAACTCTCTAGATGTCCCTGGGTCTCCCGTCCCACCTGTGCCCAGGTGTCCCATCTCCCCATGTCTCTCTGGCATAGACATGAGGACCTCATTCCATGGGGGCAGAAGTGAAAGGTGGTGGGGGAGGAATCCTGCTCCTGGGGCTCTATGATCTGGGCCTCTGCTTCCCTCCCAGTGGTGGGACCCTGAGGGTGGTGCAGAGACTTAGTGAGGGGGGAGGGCAGAGGGGAGCACTTGCTCCCCCCCTCCTGGGGCGCAAGTCCAAGCCGGCACAGAAGAGGTGTGGAATGACATTCCCAGGCACCACAAACATGAAAGGTGCCTGACTGAGGCAGCCAGACAAGAGGGTGTGGGTGTTTCTGCTGAGGTGTCACCGCTATCAACATCTATTCATCTTGAAATCGGGGGTGAGGTGGGGTGCAAATTAGAGACCGCCCCTGGGAGCTTGAATGGGGTGGGGGCAACTAAGAGATTGCCCCTGGGCACCTGTTACATCGCTACAGCTCTGGTGTGGTCTTGATCCCTGGAATCTGTAATGCATTGTGGGTTTTCTCATTCCAGCCCC
Organism: Trichechus manatus latirostris; assembly: GCF_000243295.1. NCBI lineage: Eukaryota > Metazoa > Chordata > Mammalia > Sirenia > Trichechidae > Trichechus > Trichechus manatus. The sequence continues at coordinate 760,221 of NW_004444263.1, forward strand.
TGTCTGTCCACTGTATTGTTAGTTTTCTAGCCTTCAATACACAAAGCTCTCATTCTGCACCCGGAAGCAAAAGGCAGATGCTCAGGGATTTCCTTTAAGGAGCTACATAAATAAATGGGGTCACTAAGTTTAGGGGTGTGACTTACTGGTTTCCCAAGAATCCTCTTCTCCGAGGGTGTCAGTCCTCTCAGGCTCCTGCAGGTGCTGATGGAAAAGTGATGGGGAGAGGACCGGAATGAGGAAGTAGGGAAATGTGATAATATGAGCTGAGTGCTCCCCAGGATACAGGTGTTATTATCTCTAGAAATATTTTTTTCCAAAATGGTTGGCCGCTTTTACCCTGGTCCTGGCCATGTACCTTTGTCCTTTTTCATTGCCCCCTTTGGAGGGAATAGATATTTTCCAGAAATACATTTGCAGAAAAGGACTGGTTATAACAATGCTTTCTTACAATTATGGAATAATTAATATTTTATTCTTCAAAATATCATCACTTTTTTTTTAATTCTTAGTGGAATGCAGGTAGAACAGGAGTTTTTGAGGTTCTTGAGGCACAGAACAGCTAAGTGACTTGTCCGAAGTCCCACAGCAGCAGCAGGATGGTGTGGAACTTGGACTGTAATCTCGGCTTCCTGACCTGTGGTCACGGGACTTTCCCACCATCCCTGGCCAGCTTTGCATGCTGCAGGAGTTCATCTCTTTTCCAGCATCTGTCTCCCTCTGGATAGGCACACCCTTAGGACAGAAGGGAGGATGGTAGCCAGTCATTTCACACTGAATCTGGCTGCAGTCTCAACAGGGTGTGTTCTCTTTCAGCCTGGAGGAAGGCCCAGTTGTATGCAGGTAAGAGACTCTAATTTTTCTGTGGTCTTACCTCCCTCAGCCCCAGGGGCTCTGCCTCAGCCTGGCCCTTCCTGTATCAGTGGACCCCACAGCAGGATAAGACTGGAATCTCTGCTCTCCTTATCACTTTCGTAGCCTCTCCCTTGAGACTGCAGCGACTCCTCCTTGAGTACACAGATCTGCCTCCTGTAGGGGTCCTTTCTCTACTGCAGGCTACTGTTCAGGTTAGCAACACTCGCTGAAAACATGTTGTTCACTTCATACTTCCAGTTAGTGCTATCAGTGACAATGGAGAGTTCAGTTGTCAGGAGGGACAGGAGCAGGGTAATAACTGTGCAGGTCAGGCATTGCTGGTCTCCAGAAGGTTTCAGAAACGACACTTGCCCGCTGAGGCTTCAGATGTTCCTTAGGGAGTCCTTGGTTCTAGATGCCTCTAGCCCTGAGAATCCTATCTTTTTGGATCCAGTTTTGATTTTCCCATTTCTTTTTGGTCCTGTGGCTATTGGTCTTCTCTTTGCTTCCTCATGCTCTGACTCCATGCCCTTGTTGAGTTTCTTCCTGTAAGTCTTCTTGGTTGCAGAAGAAATAGTCGCTTTAGAGCAGATGTTCTGAATCTGGGGTTCAGGTACCTCAAGATATTTATGGATGGGCCCCTGGATTGGGGTCTGTGAACCACCTGAAAATATATGAAAAATTCTGTGTATGTGTAACAAGAACAAAAATGTAATGTATAATTGTTCATAGCCATTATCTCCCCTTTTAGGAGAATTCTGTATTTGCCTAATGGGCTGAGTCCTAGGTTGAGCTAGTTAGGGGTAATGATTAAAGACTGCAAAAGGAGAAACCTAGAGAAATTAAAATTATTTACAAGAGAGAGAATGGGGAGCAAATCAGGGAAGAAAAGAATAGGTGGGGAAGGGGAGAGGAGATAAGAAAAGTAAAGGAGAGTGTGGGAGACACCTTGTGGAGGTTTTAGGCAGACCAGAATGGTCAAAGAGAGGCCAAAGTTCTTATTTATGGTGGTTGGATCTGGGGAGTTGCACAGATGGTTTGCAGGTCATTTGGGTGCATGACATGTAATCAACTCCCTAACACCTCTTTGAGAGATTTCAGTAAGGATTGCATTTGTTTTTAGCCATAAGATCATGCCAATCTTCCAGTGGATGGGAGGCCTTCGTGCAATGAAGGGTTATCCAGAGGACCTGTTTTCACTGGGGCGAGTTCAGGATGTGTGCCCTCTGGGCATGTGTAACACTCCCTTTCCCTGCTCTAGATGTTTCTGTTCTGAGTCAGGGAAATGGGTCCTGAGAGACAGAGAGGTGTGAGCCACGGGAGCCAGGAGATCTGAGGACCAGTTGTGTGAGGAGTCCACTTCATGAATCTTACTGGTTCTCTCAAGGATTTATTTGTAAACAATGAGGATCGTTGTAAACAATGTGGAACATAGAGTAGATTATCTTCTTTTACTATCTCCTCCTTCTTTGCTGAATTGAAGTCTTCATCCAGTATTTTAATGTACATCTTGTATATCCTTTTGTTTTGTAAGGACAAACACCACCATTACACTAGAATCATCATTTTCGTATCGATAGGTTCATAGTGTGAGCTGAACAAATGTCCGATATCCTCTTATTTGTAAAATTGAAAGAATAATATGTAACTTAAAGATTTGCTGTGAAATGAAGTAATGAGTGTATTAAAGTCCATAGCAAAGTGCTTGATATATTTAGAATTTCAAAGTAAATATCAGTTCTCTTTACCCCTCCTCTTGCTTGTTCTTCTCCTTCTTCTTTGATAATCTGTAGCAATTATGGTATAGAAAATTATAGTTGGGTATCAACTAATGCCTTTGTGAAAAGCAAGGAAAACAAAAGCTCACTTTTCTCTAAGGGGACAAGTGGATGAGCCTGACCATTGTATGTGGTGTTATTTCCATGAAGCAAATCAACAAAGACAGAAATGCCAATATAGCTGAATGAGCCTGGAAAGTGGGGATGGATCACATATTTACACATCACACATGCAAAAAATATGGCATTTACTTATTTCTATAAATGATCAAATCTTGTTCCTTAGTCTCTACCCTTCGGAGGTGTTGAATAATTTCTAAGAGTCCAAACAAAGTTAAAACAATGCTGGAGATTTATTTGTCGATCATACAATTTGCGAATTGAACAACACACAGTATGAGACTGGGTATTGCTCCTGAGATTAGACAGTCTGAGGTTTTTATAGTCCAAGTGTCTCTGTCATCTAGTGCTTCTCTAACAGAAATACAACCAGTGGATGGCTTTAGCAAAGAGAAGTTTATTCTCTCACAGTCCAGTAGGCTACAAGTCCAAATTCAGGGCACTCCAGGGGAACGCTTTCTCTGTCGGCTCTGGAGCAAGGTCAACGTCATCAATCTTCCTTTGGTCTGGGAGCTTCTCTGGGCAGGAACCTCAGGACGTGCTCTGCTTCCGGTGGTATGAGGTTCCCATGTGTCTCTGCTCACTTCTCTCTTTTATATCTCAAAAGAGATTGCATGAAGACACTAATCTTGTCAACCTCATCAGTACAACCTCATCACAGTGATAGAATTTACAACACATAAGGAGATCACATATAATCTCATCATAGAAATAGAGTTTACAACACATAAGGAAATCACATCAGATAACACAATCATACAATACTGGGAATCATGACCCAGCCAAGCTGACAGATATTTTTGGGGGACACAACTCAATCCATGACACCAAGGAACAAAGGAAGCCAGGGAAGTCCAAGTGGTTTCGATGAGTCTTTCAATATTCGTCAAAATGTCTCTTGAAATCCTTTCTTCCTCAGAATTGTGTTTGACTAAGAAGAGAAACGACGCAGGTCTGAGGGGTCAGTGCCTGGCGACACCAGCTTGTGTGGAATGTAGGCTATTCTAAGAGTGTTAGTTACACAAAAAGTTAAATAAACAAGCTAGTTATTATCTCTCAAGTTTAGGTTACCTAATGTCTTAAATAATTGCCCTGTGAGACCAGATATTGGCCATGTTCTCTGGACTTGGCAGAAATGTCATCAGTTTCTACATTTTGTTTTAGTCTCCACATAGATTTCTATCCTCCACAGAGGCAAAAGCTCTGCCATTGAAGACATCTCATGGCCTTACAACATATATAAGCTTTGCTTTGGTCAGCAATCTGCCTTTCTTCTTCCCCCATGGATTATGTGAGTTGAAGATTATAGGGCTTTAGCGCAGTGGCAGAGAGGAATGTCTGTGCTCTCTGTTTGTTTCATTTTAAGTTCTTGTCCTGGGCTGGCTGGTCTGATCTGATCCTAAGACCTTTGTGTTGGTGTCTGTTGAGGAGGAGCAGGTCTCATCTGGCCGTTGGGGACATTATTGGTGACCCTCTTCTCTGGAGTGGAGTCCATGGTCTTAGTCACTTGTCTCTGATTGGAAAATAGATGTACTATACTGCTTGTTCCTCCTAACTCCGTACCTCCTGACCCTAGTCCTTCCTGGTTCTCTGGGCATTGTTGTGTCCCCCCACCTCCCATCAGAGCATGTGAAAATTTCTGGGTCTTCAGCTTTCCATATGCAGATCATGATACTCTCAAGATACTTCCTCTGCCAGTGCCCCTGCTGCATGTTGAATGTGAGCGTATTAGTTTTTTATTTTCTGCCATAAGAAATTACCTCTAATTTAGGGGCTTAAAACAATACAAAGTTATTATGTTATAGTTCTATAGGTCAAAAGTCCAACCTGCATCTACTGGGCTAAAATCAAAGTATGGACAAGGCTGCCTTCCTTTCCAGAGGGTCTTGTTTTTTTAGCTTCTAGAGGCTGCCCACATTCCTTCGCTTGTGTTCCCATTCCTTTATCTTCAAAGGGAGTAACACAGCAACTTTCTGTCCCTGCTTTCATTATCCCTCTTTTCTTGACCAAAGCTGGGAAAAGTCTTTACTTTTAAGCATGCATGTGATTCGATTGGCCCACCTGGATCATCCAGGATAGTCTCCTCATCTCAAGGTCCTTAATCTTTATCACATCTGTAAAGTTATTTTTACTACTGTAAAGAAAGTGGCTTCAACAGGTATGTTAGCTAATAATAAATGGGGGTTAGGGACTACAGGAAATCTAGATATCATTCTTTGATTTGTTGCTCTTAAATCTTGACCAAATCTTCAATCTTGATTATTAAGTTTTTGTACCCGGAACACAGGAGTGTTACATGGACTGGTCCAGGGGATTATCAATCCCTTCTGTAAGAAATCCTTGCTAATGTGTGGTAACCCTTTTATGGCCTCAGGGTTTAAGGGGGTATTGAGGAATTTTAGGCAGTTCTCCATCCAGATGGATTGCATTTGACTGGACTTGGCAGATTTAATCCTGCCAATGTCTGTTGAATTAGTGAGCATGTAGGGAGGGGAAACAGGTATGGTAACGTATTCACAGGTGCTGGGAGTTAGGATATAGACATCTTTGGGTGCCAGTATTCTGCCTGCCACAATGGGGTTTCTCCTGGAAGATTATGATGTCTCTGGGCTACTGGAGGAAGCAGATGACTAGATCCAATATTTTTGGGTTCTCCCATGGCTATGCGTGTATTTTTGCTCCCATCACTCTATGAAAAAAGAAAGACAAGCCACTAAAGTCTGACCTCTTACTGTATTTACATGTTTCCTGCTTTGAGCTTCTCTTTCTCCCTTTCTTAGAAATCTCTCATTGTCTCCTAACTTGAGTCAACTTCTGCCATATCCTGAATTCTCTTCACTCATGGCTTATAGTCATTCTGTAAGTTCAGCTCAGTCCGTTTTAATTCTCTCTATCTATTGTTTAGAGGCATCCTACAAATTCAGCTCAATCAGCTCTTGATAAGTAAATGGAGGCCTTGGCAATTTTGATCTCCTCAATTCTTTCTCAGCAGAGCATTGGTTGAAATGTAGTTGCTGGCTAGGAATTGAGAAAGCATAATTTGATAGTTAAAGCTGAGCAATGACCTTTTGTTCAGGTAGGTATCCAGCCTCTCAGTCCTTGGGTGCTAAGCCTTATAGTTTAGCCTTAATGGGAAGGCTGCAAAATTTCATGCAAAGGTTGAGGGTTGTGGGTGTGTGAGAGAAAAACAGAAATAAATACATCAGTTCAATGTTTCCAAAACGTTTCCCCCATAACTCCTGCATCACTATGTTTTGTAAGAAAAGGTGCTGCTCCTGATGTGTAAAGTCTGCAATTCCCTGATATGAAATGTGTGGTTCTCTTATAGATTGGCGGAAGGAGCAGTTCCAGACCTGTGAGTGACTCAAGAGTTCTTTCTGGGAGCTCCTTTTGCCTGCCCCATGGCTTCTAGCCTCCCTTTCAGTTGTCTATGGTAATACAGATACAGGCACCATTGATGGTGGTGGTGTGGGTGGTGGAGGGGACAGTCGTGTAGCTGGTGCTAAAGGGTGTAGCTGATCCTGGATGCGAAATAGATATCCCTGAGCCCCTGGAATCCAGGCTGGTCCTCAAGGGCACTGTGATGGATCTTACCCCCATATCAATCTTTTGGTTTCTTCTCCTGCTTGGAAGGCTGGGGACTTGAATCACTAGGTCTCAGTTCTGGAAGCTTAGCCCCCTCCTCATGCCACTAGGTAGCTTTGAGGGAAAGTGGTTTTGTGCCCTTGTTATGGGGCAGGGGAGGGCCTTGCCTGATTTGGTAACTCTCTTTACAGGGTCTGTCACTCTGGATCCACGTTCGGCCCATCCCAACCTGTCCCTCTCTTATAAAAACATGCGTCTGACCTGGAAGGCCACCTGTGACAAACCGGACAATGACAGATACAGTGTGTTGGGTCTTAAGGGCATCACTTCAGGGCGATGTTACTGGGAGGTGGTAGGCAGAGGTAGATGCATAACTGAATGTGCTGTGGGGGTCTGTAGGGAAGATGTCGATAGGAAAGGCTGGTTTAGACAGTGCCCAGAAGAGGGGTTCTGGGTTGTGGAATGGCATGCAGGTAAGTGTTTCGCCTGTACTACTCCTCCGACAATGCTAACCCTTAGGAAGTTTCCCTTCAAGGTGGGAATTTTTCTGGACTACGATGGTGGCGATATCTCTTTTTACAACATGAGTGATATGTCCCACATTTTCTCCTTCTCTGAGGCTTCCTTCTCTGGGACCCTCTTTCCATATTTCATGTTAAAGTCAAGATACATGTCCCTGACCATCCGCTCCATGGTAGGTGGGCCCAAGGGGCTCCCTGTGTCCCTTAACAAATCTCCTTCTTCTTTGAATGAGCTACTGAGCCCTTCAGGGGAGGGGTTGAGCTCTGGCTCTGGTGGGGATGGTGTTCTCCCAGGGCCTGAATCTCCATTACTCCCCCACAACTCCAAGGCTGTGCCTCCATAGGGACACATCACTGTCCCTGTTCCCTCACTATGCTTTTCTTGGAGCTACAGACTCCCCGAAGTGAAAGACTCTGAGGTGAGTGCTGGAAGACACTGGGAGTCATGCATTTGTGCTTTTGGCTGCAGACTGCTGGGGGACTATGTGGCTCTGAGAACTGCCAGTTCATGTTTTGTGCTTCTATAGCTAAAGGAAAAAAATACGACTTGTTTGAGCTGGTTGAGTGTAGGTAGAATTTGGCTATGGGAAGTCATTTTACTTTGGTGATGAAAAATACTTTGTGAACATTTTATACTGTTTGTATATGAAAGGACAGGGGCTGAATCCCTCTGCAGTATAAAGTTTGCTTTATCCAACTTGATTCTGTTTAGAGTGTAGGGCCCTAGCTCTACTTTGGAGGGAACCTAGGCAATCTGATCAGAAAATGTGCATATTCAAAATTTTCCAGGGATATGGTTGGTTGGCGGACTTCTAAGATGGGAGTTGTCTAATATTCACTTCATATACTTATTCTTGGATGGCTGAAACACACCTATTTTCTCAAATCTGCTGTATATTTCTGTTACCCATGAAAATACTGTGTTGCGTTAATTCAGGAAATTAAGAAGAAGGATCTGGTTCCTCTTTTGGTCAACACTAGGTGGAAAGAAGAGAAATACTAGCCAAATTAAGATGTAAATGGACAGGAGAATTTTCCGGAGCAGGCAATTGCAGAGAGCCTTGGCATGAGCATTGTCTCAGTTATCAGTGTATTGCCTCTTAGTACTTCCAAGTCCAATGCTAGAGGTAAATGGAAAAGCACAGCAACCAAAAAGGGACAGGACTATTGAGTACTGAGACCCTTCAAGAATGAAGGTGTATTCATTCCACCAGGTACTCTGACCAGCTGAGGTTCTGAATGAGGGTGGGGGAAACAAGGAATGAGAAGTAGAAGTCATAGATATCAACTCTAATTTTGTGGCCAGTTGGAGAAACAAGGAGTATAACAGCTTTGCATAATTTAATTTGGGTTCTCATGTGTACCTGTTTATTTGTATATATAAACCATATTTTCTTCTCTCCCCTTATTATTTTATGTACAAGTTGTTGGAGGTTACATTTATTGTACAGAATATGATAACAGAATATCCAATGAACTGTGACTGATTTTAAGGAGTAAATAGTGGTGGTGGATATAATGACGGGAACTTTTTATGAAAAAAAGTTTTTTGTTTTGATATCCTTTTTCGTAAGGATAGGTGGGAAAATAGAGTAGTTTTGTTGCGTGGAAGTTCAAATGTGTGTAAAATGATGTATATGAGAGCTGAGTAACCAAAGTGCCTATTACCATTTTATTGCGTCTCAGTTCCAAATTCACACTGTCTTTGCCCTGCCTTGTGATACTGCAGCTGGACCTTGTAAACATTTCTTCTTTGCCACTGGGCACAATATTAGACACTTATCAGGACACTGGAGATACACTGCAAAATATAGCAGAGAAGAAACTTCTCTTCCTGGTTCTGGGCTTTTCTTCTTTATCCTATAGTGTGGAGGCCCAGTTTTGCTCACCTTTTGGTGAATTTGTCTGCAATTGCTTCTTGATGCTTTCCAGGGAGTCTTACTAGCACCCAGAGGGTAGCTTCCCAGGGAGTGTCACCAGTACCCCAATAGGAGGTTTTTGGCACCAGCCTTGGCCTGTGGCATGTTAGCAAACTTCATCATCCATTGGGCCCCTATTCCTCTTTTTCCAATGAGCTCTGGATGTCAGTGTTGTCAGGGGGCCTGCTCCCAAATTTCTTCCTTTCATGGGTACTCTGTCTCAGCCCTAGAGGTAGTGGCTGTTTCCTATATCTGCTATTTCTGTATTCTTTAGAACTTTCTTTTACCTCTTTCAGTAGTTAAGAACATTTTCCTATTTAATAATTTTTTAACTCGTTTCTTGTTTAGTAGTCTGTTGTGAAACTTCCACATATTTTATATATTCCAATTTTCTTTCTCTTACAAAGTTCTAGTTTCATTGCACTGTGGTCAGAAAAGATACGTTGTATGATTTCAATCTTTTTAAATTTACTGAGACTTGCTTTGTGCCCTAAGATATGGTCTCTTCTGGAGAATGGTCTATATGCACTAGAGAAGAATATATATTGTGCTGTTAGTCAATAATTTTTTACATTAAAATTTTCTCTCTTCAAAAGACTGATACAGTTTCTGTCTCCTTACTGGACCCTGAACTGATATAAGCCTGTAAACCATAATGTTGCTTAGAGAATGGCACAGAATTTCTTACAGTATGTGGGAAAAGGTACTTGAGACACTTAAAAATTTATTAAAAAGTTTCACTCCCACAATAATGTCATGGGCAATATATTTATCGGGGTCTTTGTTGAGTTTTAAGTATGCTCTATATGCTCTATGTGTTAATATAAGGAGCTCTCGTGGCACAATGGTTAAGTGCTTGGCTGCTAACTGAAAGTTCAGTGGTTTGAATCCAGCAGCAACTCTGTGGTAGAAAAGACCTGGCAATCTTCTCCTGTAAACATTACAGCCTAGGAAACCCTGTGGGGCAGTTGTACTCTGTCCTTTAGGGTCACTATGAGTAGGAATCAACTGGACAGAACGCAGCAACAACAACAAAATGCGTTAATATAATGTCCCTAGGTGGTGCAAATTATTGGCGCTTGATTGGTTACCTAAAAGTTGGAGGTTTGAACCCACCCGGTCATAGTGCAGAAGAAAAGCCCTGGCGATCTATTTCCATTAAGATTACAGCCAAGCAAACCCTATGGAGCAGTTCTACTTTGTAACACCTGGGGTCACTATGAGTCAGAATCGACTGGACAGCAACTAAAAATAACAATGTGTTAAGATATTATCTGTCATATTTATCCCCCTTTTCATTTAGCTTGTACCTTTATGACACTATATTACTTTTGGATGAGCTACGGGCATATTCCTTTGAAGAAGTGAGAAAGGAAAGGTATGCAGATGATAGGATTTTATCCACACAAATAGAAGTGTGTAAAAATGGTGTGGGGGCAGTGCCTGACCTCCTCTAACTGCACAAGGGGGAAGGAAAATCAAGATTAGCAGCCCAACCATATGAGATACTCCACTGCTCCCACCCTGTCTGGAGCAAGGGAGAATGAAGAAAACCAAAGACACAAGGGAAAGATGAGTCCAAAACACTAACGGACCACAACTACCACAGCCTCCACCAGACAGTCCAGCACAACTAAATGGTGCCCGGCTACCACCACCAACTGCTCTGACAGGCATCACAATAGAAGGTCCTGAACAGAGTTGGAGAAAAATGTAGAACAAAATTCTAACTCATAAAAAAAAAAAACAGACTTACTGGTCTGACAGAGACTGGAGAAACCCTGAGAGTATGGCCCGCAGACACGCTTTTAACTCAGTATTGAAGCCACTCCTGAGGTTCACTCTTCAGCCGAAGGTTAGACAGGCCCATAGAATAAAACTAGACTAAATGGGCACATAGTCCTTGGGCAAGGACGAGAAGGCAGGAGGAAACGGGAAAGCTGGTAATGGGGAACCCAAGGTCAAGAAGGGGAGAGGGTGGACACGTCGTGGCGTTGGCAGTCAAGGTCACAAAACAGTATGTTTATTAATTGTTTAATGAGAAACTAATTTGTTCTGTAAGCTTTCATTTAAAGCACAAGAAAAAACAAATTAGATTAAAAGAAAAAAAAATCAACTGCCCAAGGCTGATTCCTATGAGGCGAAGGTCAGACACGCTTCCTCTCTCTGCCGTGTCTGCCATCTCTAACACAAACCATCCCTCCCACAGCTCTCTCTACTTCTGTGCTGGGTTCGATAACTCATTGCAATGGCCACACAGAACTCACAGACAATACTTACCATTAAGGGGGTTTATTAGGGTAGTAACAGTTTACAGTTCAGGCTCAGGAACACTCAAGGATACAGTTCTTCCATCAGGACAGACTCTTCCCAGCCATGCTCATAGGCATGCGTCTCCCTGGCCCTATGCCCCTGCCCAAAGGTTCTCAGCTTTCTCTCTCTGTGGGCCAGGAAGCCCACCGTGCTGTCTCCTGCTTCCAACTCTCTGCTGCTTGGTCTCTCTTGCCACTGCTTCTCACCATCTTGAGGGTTACAGCTTGCTCTCTGTCTCCTGGGTGCAGGAATTTCTCAGTGCAGGGATCCCAGGTCCAAAGGATGCTAGGGCTCTTGGCTGTTTCTCCCTTGGTGGTGGTGGGATCTTCTCCCTCCTTCCTCTGGGATGGCTCATTTCAAGACCAGGGGAATGGCAAAACTGACCAATCTCTTTTGTGGGCCACAATTACCCTATCACACAGTCCTGCCCGATCACTTGGGTGGGAGTTACAAAACCACGGCTATAAGGGCCACACAAAAGTGATCCATCACACCACAGAGTGATATTTTTAGACAGGTGGACCAACTGCCTAAGTAATTCCAGAAAGAATGATTAAAGTCATCACTAATGGTAGAGCTTTGTCTGACTTACCCATT
>NW_004444263.1:772008-773882 GCF_000243295.1 Trichechus manatus latirostris
TGATTAAAGTCATCACTAATGGTAGAGCTTTGTCTGACTTACACATTACCTATGTGTACAGTTTGCAATGAGTTTTTCTTGGAGCTTATATTTATTAAAGCTGCAAAATGCTTTTCTGAGCTTTTTATTATTATTGTTGTTGAGGAAAGCATTTAAATATACACAGAGCTATTTCCGAGACTGCTTTCATTGCCATCTATATTCCGTGGTGTAGACCTTGTGAGTATTCATCTTCCATTTATCTTTGTGCTAGAGCAGAGCTCATATTATGTCTTCAAAAGCCTCTTGACTTCTCTCTTCAGGCTCAGGTTCTGGGAAGCCTCTCAAATTTCACCACCTCAAGTGTGGGCATGCAAACTAACCCCACGACTCGTGGATCCATTTCACTGAGCACACAGAATGCTTGCTGTCTAGGTTCTTGTTTGAACAGTATTCCCCTTTTGTGGTTGTTTCATGGTTTTTACCTTCTCTTTCACCGTATCTTGTCTATTTTCCATTAAATCTTTTCTTTAGATTGTTAAGAGAAATGATTTAAAACCTGGAAATAGGAAGTTTTACTACCCCATATGACATTAATCACTTTCATCTTTAATTCAGCATGCTTAGTTCAAATGGTCTTTCCTGGTGGACAATAAATACCTGGTCCCTCAAAATACGCCTTGAACCAGTTTTACAATTGTACCAGTTCTTTCACTGATTGAATCAATTCTTTGATTTCTACACTTGTCTGAGAGTCATGTTTTTAATTTTATGAAAATTATACTTTTGCTATATTTACTCATTTAAAAATATAGAATTTTGTTTTAAAATCCCTTGTATTAACTGTAAGCAGAAAACTTTACACTAGGTAATTTTAAAGATAAATAAATTGAAAAAATCCTATGTTATTAACTTAAAAATAGAAAACAATGAAATGCAGGTTATAATAAAGCTAAGTATATCCCCCCCACCTTCTAGTATTGAAGAGACACCTGACGAGAGGAAGAGGTTCTTTCTAGATCCCCTGGAATCTGGAGTTGAGATTCTTTAATTGTGAATTGAGGGCTTCTTATCTTCTACCCGTGGATCTCTGGCTCATTTCATTCTCGTGCTCACCCTATACAGCTGCGTACCCTCCAGCTTCCAGTGAATCAAAAAGTACTTGACTGCCATTTCCATTGACTCATTTTCTGTGAATCTTTGGTTGTTTCCTGTCACTTTTCCAAATGCCTTCCTGACTGTCTCTCTGGTGTCAGTGGAAAGTACATCTGAGGGTGTGCAGTTTTTTAGCCAGAGGGAGAGGGGCCCCCCAAAGGGAAGGTCATGGGAAGTTTGGGAGAGTCAATGTGTATGCCCAGAAATCCTCCTCCCAAAATGAGTTTTGCTTCCCCTCATTGGAACTCCTGTGTGTCTTCCCTCCATACCTTCCTGGAGAAGAATCCATGTCTCTCAGGTTAGGCCCAGGTTAGACATCTCTCCCACTGGGGGACTCCCTGTCTTATCTTTCACTTCCACAGGGTCTGCTGTTCTTTTTCTTTTTGTTCAAGCTGTGTAGTTAATGTTTTGATTTTGTCCCTTTCTTCTTTTTTGACGTGTGCATCTTTTGCTATAAATTGTCCTCTGAGAACTGCCTTTCCTGTGTCCTAAAGATTTTGGTGTGATGTGTTTTCATTCTTGTTTGATTCTAGGAATTTTTGATTCCATCTCTGATTTCTTCTATCACCCAGTGGTTTGTAAGCAGGGTGTTATTCAGTTTCCATGTATTTGATTTTTCTCCCTTGCTCTTCCTGTTGTTAATTTCTACCTTGATGGCATTGTGGTCAGAGAAGATACTTTGTATTATCTCAGCGTTTTGGATCTTGTTGAGGATTGCTCTGTGGCCTAAGATGTGGTCT
>NW_004444263.1:775518-783189 GCF_000243295.1 Trichechus manatus latirostris
TCAGCCCTTCTATGACATTGTCCATTTCTGAAATCTTGTTGTTTATCTTTTGGATTTCTAATTGTTGTTTTTGTATGATTTCTGGTTGTGAATTTATTTAAGCATTTTGTTCCTTTATTATTTTCCTGAATTCTTCCTTTATTTGTCTGTATTTTCCATGAATTTTTCTGAGTTTTCCATGAAGTTGTCTTTTTTTTCCTATTTTTGTGTGCTTTTTGCTCCAAGTCTTGGATAGCTCTGAATATTAGAGATTTGAATTCTGTATCAGGTAGTTCTAGTGCCTTTTCTTCTACTGGAAAGTCATCTGGTGTTTTACTTTGGATTCCTACAGGAACCATCCTGTCCTGTTTTTGTAAATGTTTTAATATTGTCTGCCATCTCGGGACATTCAGTATTAGTTATTGTCCTCATTTATTGATTGTAGATTTGTTTGTTTTGTCCTGCTTTTTTGTTTTCTTTGGCTAAGTCTGAGCAGGCGGGATGTGTGTTCTTTGTTGTTTCCTCATCTGTAAGCATGATACTTTTCACCTCCTTTTCCAATGATCAGGGTCAGTCGCTCAGGTATGGTACAGCAGGGCAGATTCAGTTGAAGGGAAGTTGCTGGGGTGGGTTGTCTGTGGCACGTACTAAGGCTGACAGAGTGGGCCAGGAATCAGTGCAGGGAAGCTTTTAGTAGGCCATGCCTGTGCTGCTTGGGGGTGTGGTGTTCAGCATATGGTGCAGGTAGGCCGGACGGAGGGGGGAGATTGTGATGTGTGGAGCTAAGTTGGGTATGGGAAAGAGGAGAGAGAGGAGAAAGGAACAGGAGCCAAAAACATACAAAGAAAGCAAGAAAAAAGAGTGCTAAGGGAGCTTGCCATTGGAGTGGAGAAATGAGAGAGTGAGAAATGGAGAAAAATAAAAAGAAAAAAAAGAAAAAAGATAAAAAAAGAACAACTAAAAATTAGGAAAGAAAAAAGAAAAGCCCGCATGTATCCCACTGGTGTGGCTGCAAGGACTGTGGAAGTTTCTCCCAGGCCATAAAATACAGCTTGGCTAGAAGGGGTAAAGGTGTCACATAGCACCACTTATTCAGGAGATAGGAAAAGAAGGAAGTATAGAGAGACGAGAAACTGAGAAATGAAGAAAGACCAAAAGGGAAAAAGAGAGAGAAGAAAACAAAACAAAGAAACAAAACAAAAACCAAAAAAATGAAGAAAAATGAAATGTCCTGAGGGATGTCACTGTGCATCTGCGCAGAGAATTGGAGCAGCTCCCAAGCTGCGCAGTGCTGCCCAGCTTGAAGGGGCTCCCAGGCCGAGAAAAGAAAAAGAAATCAAACAAATCAAAAGAGAGAAAACCAGAACAAACAAACAAACAAACAAACCAAAAAGCCCCGGGGATCCCACCAGCATGGCAGCACAGCCCAGGAAGCAGTTTCATAGTTGAAAGGTGTTTCATAGCTTTTCGGGAAGAAGCAAAGATGCCACATGAAGCCAGGTGTTTGAGAGAAAGTAGGGGGAGGTGTTGAGACGTAAGGAAGAAATCAAAAGAAGTGGAAAAAGGCACACCAGCAGCCAACAAATGGCACTCAATCAGCCAGCCATTGTGGGTGGGTGGAATCCAAGTGGCACTGATGTGAAGCTGCTGCTTCCTGGCCAAGAGACTGTGGTCACAGGAAGCAGAGGAGGCCGAGTGGGGGTGAAGAAAGGTGGGGGGTGGGAAAGTGAATATTGCTAGTTACCGGTTGTTCTGTCTCCCGCTGGAAGCTCCGTGAAGCTGCTTTCTCATACTCCTTGTTTGCCAATCTCTTATAAGAGCCCAAGATGGCAGACCCATGCTGCAGTAGCTGATAGGGGACCTCTGTATGTATCTCTCCTCGCTGTCTGTTCTCTGTCAGTTTCTTATTTCATTCAGTGCTTGTCTGAGTTCTTTAGCTCTTCATTTGATGCTTAGGGTTTCAGGATTGACTTTTGTCTCTGTTTGACTTAGTTTTTTGGATGTTTGTTGTGGAGGGATGGCGTGGTGCTTCTGTCTATAGCACCATGTTGCCTGGAAGTTGAAGCTGCAGACCTTTTGGTTATCAGCTGAATGCTTAGCCACTGCTCCACCTGGGCTTCTGAGCGTTTATAGGGTTCAGCTAATTTGGGCTAGGCTTGGCTAATCTCACCTGGGCTCATTCATATATTTTGGTCACCTGAAGGGGTCACCATGTGGACCTTGACTGGGTTTTTCACATGGACTGGAGTCAACTGGCTGATCTGGGAAAGGCTGGGATGACAAGGCAATGAGTCTCATCCTCCTGCAGGCTAGCGTGAGCATGTCCTTCCTATGGAAATAGCAGAGGGCCCAATGGTGCAAACAGTTTTCAAACCTTTGCTTTTGTCACATTAGCTAATTTCCTACTGGCCAAATAAAGTCACATGACCTATCCAAGAGTCAGAGTAGGAGGGGACTACAAAGTGATGTGGCAAAGGAGGAAGTGGATATAAAGAAGGTGAAGCCCCAGGGCTATGTTTGTGATTAATCTACCACAGATAGGGCAAAATTATGACTTCTGTTCTGGAATTTTGAGTTTGAAGTGTATATGAGAAATCCTTGTAAAGATAACCGATGTGGATGTGGATATAAAGGAGGGGAATTTGGGAGACAGAGTTGCTTAATTGATATAATTTTGGAAGTGATTTCCAAACAGAAGCAATGGGAACAAAAAGAAGCCAGGGAAACTGTATGACATGAGAAGAATAGAGATTCAAGGACCATGCTGAAGGGAGACTGAGGAAGAAGGGTTTCAGTGTGACTTCTGGGCTTCCAAGTAGGAGTTATTTTAACTCTCCAAGAATAGACTCAATGGAATAGTAGGAGAAGTCAGAGTGTTGGGAGTTGAGATGTATGTGAGAGGGGAGAACATAGAGGTGTTCATGGGTTATAAAGCTTACTCTTCTAAGAAGGGGAGAAGGAGACTAAAAATTTGAACATGTTTATGTGTTTAGGAAAAGAAGTAGGTGGAGAAGAAGAGATTAAAAATAAGAATGGGATAGGGAGGTAGAGGTGAGAGAGAGGAGAGAAGAAGAGAGAAAAGGGAGATGATAATTAGCCTTAGAAGAGGTGGTGACCTCTGGGTTCCAGAACTCAGAGGAACAATTATCCTTGAATGGAGATTTCCTCCCCCTTTGTGACAGGAAGATGAGAGTAAGCTCAGTTTGGATAAAGAAAATTTTGTGGGTAATTAAAGGAAAGCAAACCAACAACAACAACAAAAATCCATAAATCTCTTAATTTCAAATATTTCCTACTTCCTAGAGTAAGACCAACAAAGACTTAGTTTCAACAAAACTTACAGCCAAGTTTAACTTTTGCCCTTGAAATTTTCTGTAATGATGCCATCTTATTTCTCCTGGCCTAGTCTGGTATTTTGTCCTTTGATTTATGTTTCCTGGGCTGTATCTCAAGAAAAGGGGTTTGAAATTTCTTATCCTTTTTTGGCTGTGCCTCAGTCTTTCTACCTGCATGGTTGGAAAGGACAGTCTCCAGCCCCAGAGCTCCCCTAACAAGTTCATATGCTCCTTCCTTGGTTCTCTGTGGTGGTGCCTCTGCTCTGCCACCAGTAGGGGACTGCCTTCCCATAGAATCTCCAGAATGCAAAACCAGTCTCCCGGTGTCACACTGCTAGGGCCCCAGGGAAAATCGAGTCACCTGACCTAGCCCAGAGTCAGAGTGTGAAGACACCACAAAATGCTGTAACGGAAGGTGAGGTGTATCTAAAGAAAGGTGAAGACCCTGTGCTACTTTTGTAATCGATCTACTACACATGGAAAGCAATTATGAATTCTGTTTGGAAGTTTTTAGTCCAAAGTGTATGTGAGAATCCTGGTGGAGATAACTCATGGGGTTTTGGATATAAGGGAGATAGGGTTGGTTAATGCATACAATTTTGGAAGTGATTTACAAAGAGAAGCAGTGTGCGTGGAAAGAAACCAGGCAGAGCGTGTGAAGTGAGAAGAGTAAGATTCACGAAACCAACCCTGAAGCAGAAGGAGGAAAAGAGGTCCAGGAAAGAGGCTTAGCAGAGTGATCTGAGAAGTGACAAGCCAAACAGAAGAGTGACCAAGTCAAGATGGGACAGTTTCAAGATTGAGTCAACAGTGTCACATGCTGAACGGAGACTGAGGAAGAATGACCGCAGGGTGGCCACTAAGGCTGCCAAGTAGGAGATTTTTGTTAACTCACCAAGAATAGATTCAAAGGAATAGTAGGAGAAGCCAGACTATCGGGGGTTTAGAAGAAGATGAGGGGTGAGAACATGGAGATGTTCATGGATTATAATGCTTACTCTTCTGAGAAGGAAAGACAAAAGAGCCTGCAGAAATTTGAACATGTTTACATGTTTAGAAAAAAGAATAGGTAAAGAGGAAGAGATTAACCATAAGACAGAAGAGAGAGAGAGAGAATAATTGATGGGACCAAGCCTTAAAAGAGATGGTAACCTTTGAGGTCCAGAGCTCAGAGGAACAGTTACTCTTTGGTGGGGAGATTTCCTCACACTTTGTGACAGGAGAATGAGGATAAGATTAGTTTATATGCAGAAGAGTTGGTGGATAATTAAAACAAAAACAAAACAAAATCCATAAATCACTTAATTACAAATATTTTCTACTGCATAGAGGAGGTCCACTCAAGACTTTGTTTTGACAAAACTGTATTCCTTAGTTTGATATATATCCCTGAATAATTTTGAAAAAGACCATTCTTGTTCTTCCTGCGTTGGTCTGAATTTTTGTCCCTTGATTTATGTTTCCTGGGCTGATCTCAGATAAAAGTTTTGAAATTCATTTTTGTCTTTTCTCTGTGCCTCGGTCTTTCCACCTGTGTGATTAAAAGGAATAGGCCCCGTTCCAGATGCTCCTGTAAAAGTTCTCCTAAGATCTCCGTCCTTGGTTCCCTGTGGTGGGGCTGTGGCCCAGCCACCTCTTGGGGGCAGCCTTCCAATAGAACCCCCAAAATGCAGGCTGGATTCCCCCCTAGAGATGGGCAGGGTCCTGAGTCTGCACCTGGGACAAGGCGGCCTTCTGGGCTCCACAGATTCCCTCCCACAGGTGTGGGCCCTGACCCTCAAGTGCATATCGATGGGCTGGAGGAGGATGGGGTCCACGTGGCCTGCACAGCCTTTGGGTGGTTTCCGAAGCCCCAGGTTCAGTGGAGAGACTGTAGTAGAGAGAAGTTCCTGGCTTCCTCTGAGGCCCATGCCCAAGATGCTGATGGGCAGTTTCCGTGGAGCCTTCACTGGTGGTGAGAGACAGCTCTGTGAGGAACGTGACCTGCTCCATCCTCAACCGCATCCTGGGCCAGGAGAAGGCAAAGGCCATTTTCATCCCAGGTCAGTGCTGTTCCTGCTCACAGCAAGGTCAGGTGGAGGGGGACCGATTCCCTGAGTGTGCTGGGCTGGGCTGGCCTGGGTGCACCCTGATGCAGTCTGTGGTTGGGCCACAGAGCCCTTTTCTCCCCAGGCCTCTCCCTGGAACCCGGCTTTTGGTGTGAGCCTGAGCATGTTGGTGCTCGTCATCCTTGGGGCTGGCTAATTTCTCAAGAAGGAACATTCAGCAAAGGTGCAGGCGCTGAAGGCCAGAGGTAAGACAAGGGAGGGGCCAGGCTAGGTGAGGGCTGAGCTTGTGCAGAGAAGGAGATCTGACAGCAGGACCAGAGCAGGTGTTTGCAGCCTCCAGGAAGACCCAGGGCCCCTGCCCAGAGCAGGAGACTCAGGAGATCCAGAGAGGGCAACTGCGGCCCTTTAGGCTCTGATGAGTCTGGAAGGAGAACTTTCTTCTGTATATAGAGGGGGTCTTTTCTGTGTGTTCTCCAGGCACACAGTCTTTCCTTTTCTTAGAGAAGGAAGTTCATGCTGTTTTTTTTTTTTTTTAAAATCTTTTTCAGATGAACTCCAGGCAGAACTTGGTAAGTTCTTCTCTCCCTCCCAAACTCTCTGTGTATCGTTTGGGGAGGATATTATTGTTCTTAGCTCACCTCATTTCCTGTGTGTTGCCTTTCAGACAAGGGAAAATCTTTCCCAAGAATGGTGAGTAACTCTCCTGAAGTCCCTGGGTCTACTGTTCCACATGTGCCCTGGTGTGCCCTCTCCCTGTGTGTCTCTGGCATGGACATGAGGATCCTGTTCACTGAGGGCAGAAGTGGAAGATAGTGGAGGCAGGAATCCTGCTCCTGGGGCTGTTCCTGATCAGGGCGTCTGCTTCCCACCTGGTGTTGGAAACCTGGAAACTGTCATGCATCCTGGGTGTCATGGATTGAATTGTGTCACCAAAAATATGTGTATCAATTTGGCTAGGCCATGATTCCCAGTATTGTGTGATTGTCCACCATTTTGTCATCTGAAGTGATTTTCCTGTGTGTTGTAAATCCTGTCTCTATGATGTTGATGAGTTGGGATTAGCAACAGTTATGTCAATGAGGCAGGACTCAATCTATAGGATTGTATTTCGTCTTCAGCCAATCTCTTTTGAGATATAAAAGAGAGAAGCAAGTGGAGAGACATGGGGACCTCATACCACCAAGCAATAAGAGCCAGGAGAAGAGCATGCTCTTTGGACCTGGGGTCCCTGTGCCTGAGAAGCTCTTAGACCAGGGGAATATTGCTGACAAGGACCTTCCCCTAGAGCTGATACAGAGAGAAAGCCTTCCCCGGGAGCTGGCACCCTGAGTTTGGACTTCCAGCCTACTAGACTGTGAGAGAATAAATTTCTCTTTGTTAAAGCCATTCACTTGTGTTACTTCTGTTATAGCAGCACTAGATGACTAAGACACTGGATCTTCTCATTCCAGGCCTGACGTGTTCACCATATTGTAGGTTTTCTAGCCTTCAGTGCATACATCTTTCAGTGTGCACCTGGAAGCCAAAAGAGATTTCATGAAAGGAGCTGTATAAATAAATGGGGTCATTTAGTTTAAGCCCCAAATACCTTCTTCCTGGGAATGCCAGTGCTCTCCAGCACCTGCAGGTGTTGATGAAAAAGTGATGGGAACCCTCATCTGTTGCTGATGGGAATGCAAAATGGTACAGCCACTTTGGAAAACAGTGTGACAGTTCTTCAAAAAACTAAAAATAGAAGTACCATAGGACCCAGCAATCTCAATACTAGGTATATACCCAAAAGATTCCAAAGCAGGAACACAAACGGAAACCTGTACGGCAATGCTCACGGTAGCACTATTCACAATAGCCAAAATGTGGAAAGAATGGAAATGTCCATCAACAGAAAAGTTGATAAACAAAAGGTGGTATATACTTACAATGGAATATTAGTTATCCATAAAGAGAAATGAAGTCTTAATGCATGCCACAACATGGATGAACCCTGAAAACATGCTAATGAAATAATTCAATCACAAAAAGACAAATAGTTGATCTCACTTATATGAAATAGGCAAGTATATGGAAACCAACGATTATTAGTGGTTACCAGGGGTGGGAGGGAGGAGAAAGGAGGAGTTACTGTTCAGAGGGCACTGAGTTTATGTTAAAGGTGGTGAAATAATTTAGAAAAAGAGAGTGGTAATGGTTGCACAACATGAAGAATGTAATCAATGTTACTGAAATATACATGTAAAAGTGGTTTAATTGACATATTTTTTTAATGAATATTTGTTCCAGAATAGAAAAATGTGATGCGGAGAGGACTG
>NW_004444263.1:783875-791791 GCF_000243295.1 Trichechus manatus latirostris
AGAGAGAGAGAGATTTATATTAAGGAAATGCCTCACGAGGTTGTAGAGTCGGGAAAGTCCAAGTCGGTGGGTCAGGCTGCAGACTTCTCCCCACTCATGCAGCTGCAAGGGTTGGGAAACCCAAGATGCAGACCATGGAGGCTGACGATTCCTCAGATCTGCCGGCCAGCTGCTAGCTCAAGTCCCAAGAACTGGAGGTCTGATGAACTGAAGCCACTGCAGGATCCAGAGCAAGCAAAAGTCCACCTATATTGCATGCAGGCCACAGTCCCAAGGAAACTTCCTTTCAAATGACTGGTTACTCAGAGCAGATCCCATCATGTAGGTGATCACGTTATATCAGATGTCATCATGGAGTTAATTACATCATTATACGACTGCCAAACTACCTCAAAACTGCCCAACTGCTGAGAATCATGCCTCAGCCAACTTGACACACAACCTTTATGATCACAGTCCAACCCTTGTCAACTTGGCACCTGTATACATCCCCTTAAATCATACATAATCTCTGAATAAAGACAAATATAAAGTCATACTTGCACCTAACCTGGTACAACCAAAAATGCACTAGCTTTGTTTACGTCTTTTATTTTATAAAGGAAGAAAACAAAAATACTTGATACACAAATACAAGCAAGAAATACTCATATAACAATTACAGTCTTCTTTTCTGCAAATGGTCACGTGGTCATCACTGGTATTTAGAACTACCTTCTTTCACCACCTATTTCATATTCAGTTTGTGCTCAGCAAGCACCTCAGCTGATCGTGGTTCTCTGACTGGTGGCGTGACCCAAACCTTCATTCCTGAAGAGTCTGCGCCATTAACAGTCGTGTCGGAATTGGGTTGCTGTAGTTTTCCATTGACTTTAATCACAGGACATGGTAGTACTAAGAGAGGACCCAAGGGATCTCCTGCATTCCAGACATACTCTTTTTTACCTTCATTATGTAATATCAATCTGATTTCCTCTTGGGAATCAGGATCAGTCACACCAGCCAATATGGTAACTCCCATCTTTGCCTGTTGATCCAGAGGTATAAGGAGCTCAACATGGCCAGGTGGCATTCTTAACTTCCAGTTCAATGGAATCAGTGATGTGTCTCCAGGTGGGAGTATTCCTCCCTTTGGAAGTAAGACCTCTAGACCCATAAAGCATAAGGTTGTGGGGACAGGAAGCAAAAATTTTCTGAGTGAATCACGAAGGGTAATAGTAAGGGATGCCACTCCCATTTCCCTCCCTTGATTCCTGGACCCATGAATCCTGGCTATAAGAGAAAGAGCACCATATATTTGATGCTGGTTTAGAGCATATATAGCCTCCTGGAGAACGTTACCCCAACCCTGCAAGGCCACCTAGCCAGCGCTGTAATTGTGCCTTTAGAAGGCCATTCCATTGTTCCATCAAGCCAGCTGCTTCAGGACAGCGGGGGACATGGTAAGACCAGTGAATTCCATGAGCATGGGCCCATTGCTGTACTTCATTTTCTGTGAAGTGAATCCCTGGTTCTGAGGTGATGCTGTGCGGGATACTATGACAGTGGCTAAGACGTTCTGCATGTCCACGGATGGTAGTTTTGGCAGAAGCATTGTGTGCAGGGAAGGTAAATCCAAATGCAGAGTAAGTGTCTATTCCAGTAAGAACAAAATGCTGCCCTTTCCACGATAGAAGTGGTCCAGTGTAATCAACCTGTCACCAGGTGCCTGGCTGATCACCTCGAGGAAGGGTGCCATACTGAAAACTCAGTGTTGGTCTCTGCTGCTGGCAGATTGGGCACTCAGCAGTGGCTGTAGCCAAGTCAGCTTTGGTGAGTGGAAGTCCATGTTGATGAGTCCATGCATAACCTCCATTCCTGCCACCATGGCCACATTGTTCATGAGCCCACTGGGCAATGTTGGGAGTGGCTTGGGAAAGAGGATGACTGGTTTCCACTATCTGCTTGATTGTTAAAGTCCTCTGCTGAGGTCACCCTTTGGTGACAATTCACATGAGGCAAATATTTTCACTTCTTGACCCATTCAGAGAGGTCTATCCACAAACCTCTTCCCAGTATATCTTTGTCTCCAATTTTCCAATCATGTTCCTTCCAAGTCCCTGACCATCCAGCCAAACCATTGGCCACAGCCCATGAATCAGTATACAATCGCTCATCTAGCCATTTCTCCTTCCAAGAAAAGTGAACAACCAGATGCACTGCTTGCAGTTCTGCCAACTAGGAGGATTTCCCTTCTCCACTGTCCTTCAGGGAGGTCCCAGAAAAGGGCTTAGTGCTGCCACTGTCCACTTTTGAGTGACGCCTACATATCGCACAAATCCACCTGTAAACGAGGCATGAGTTTTTTCTTCCTCAGCCAACTGATCATAAGGAACTCCCCATGAGGCCATAGTGCAGACAGGGAGATAGAAGGTAATTTGACAGGAGTGGAGATTATGGGCATTTGGACCATTTCCTCATGCAACTTACTTGTGTCTTCAGGTCCTGCTCGGGGCCGATCTTGTATGTATCACTTCCATTTAATGATGGAGTGCTGCTGTGCATGTCCAAAATTATGGCTCTGTGGGTCATACAACACCCAATTGATGATGGGCAGCTCAGGCCGCTTGGTGACTTGGTGGCCCATTGTTAAGTATTCAGCCTCTACTGAGGCCCAGTAAAAAGCCAAAAGCTGTTTCTCAAAAGGAGAGTAGTTATCTGTAGCAGATGGTAGGGCTTTGCTCCAAAATTCTAAGGGTCTGTGCTGTGATTCATCAATAGGGGCCTGCGAAAGACTCCAAACAGCATCTGTATCTGTCACTGGCACTTCAAGCACCACTGAAACAGACAGATCATATGGTCCAAGTGGCAGAGTCACTTGCATGGCAGCCTGAACCTTTTTCAGAGCCTTCTCTTGGTCTGGGCCCCACTCAAAACTAGGAGCTTTTCTAGTCACTTGATAAATAGGCCATAATAGCACCGCCAAATGAGGGATATGTTGCCTCCAAAATCTGGAGAGGTCCACTAGGGATTGTGCCTCCTTTTTAGTTGTGGTAGGAGCCTGATGCAATAACTTATCCTTCTCTTCAGAAAGAATATCTTGACATGCCCTACACCAATGGACCACTAGAAATGTCACTGAGGTGAAAGGCCCCTGAATGTTTTTGGATTAATTTCCCACCCTCTAGCATGCAAATATTTTACCAATAAGTCCAGAGGCATTGACACTTTTTCCTTACTAGGTCCAGTGAGCATAATGTCATCAATGTAATGGACCAGTGTGATATCTTGTGGAAAGGAAAGGTGATCAAGGTCCTTTCAGACTAAATTATGTCATAGGGCTAGAGAGATCATATACCTCTGAGGTAGGACACTGAAGGTGTATTGCTAGCGTAGCTAGCTGATGGGAAACGGCTTCTGGTGGTCCTTTGAAACAATTATGGAGAAAATGCCTTTAGCCAGATCAATAGCTGCATACCAGGTACCGGAAGATTTGTTAATTTTCTCAAGCAATGAAACCACATCTGGACAGCAGCTGCAATTGGAGTCACCACCTGGTTAAGTTTTTGATAATCCACTGTCATTCTCCAAGATACATCTGTTTTTTGCACAGGCTAAATAGGCGATTTGAATGAGGATATGGTGGAAATCACCATGCCTGCATCCTTCGAGTCCTTGATGGTGGCAGTAATCTCTGCAAACCCTCCAGGAATGTGGTATTGCTTCTGGTTTATTACTTTCTTAGGTAGGGGCAGTTCTAATGGCTTCCACTTGGCTTTCCTCCCATAATAACCCTTACTCCACTTGTCAGGGATCTAATGTGGGGGTTCTGCCAGTTGCTGAGTATATCTATTCCAATGATGCCTTCTGGAACTGGGGAAATCACTACAGGATGGTTTCAGGGACACGATGGACCTACTGTGAGACAGGCATGAGCTAAGACTCCATTAATAACCTGACCTTCATATGCCCCCACTCTGACTTGTGGGCCACAGTGATGCTTTGGATCTCCTGGAATAAGTGTCAGTTCAGAGCCAGTACCTAGTTAATCCCTGACAAATCTGATTATTTCCTTTTCCCTAGTGAACAGTCACTCTCCTAAAGGGCCGTAGATCCCTTTTGGGAAGGCTGGGAGAAAGGTTAATAGTATACATTTTTGGCAGTGTAGTGGGGTCCCTCCTCAAGGGGACCCGGTCTCCTCATTATTCAACGAGTTGTGGGTCTTTAAACTCGCTCAAGTCTGGAAATCGATTGAGCGGCTGTGACTCTCTATTCTGGCTATTCGAGTTAGACTATTGTTCACTTGACCCAGAATACTTCCACTTGTACAGATCAAGTAAATATTTAGTAGATTTCCTATCTATCTCACTCCTAGGGACAGCATGGCTAAGTAGCCAACTCCTTAAGTCCGTATGAGTCAGATTATTCTGATTATTGCTTTGACTGTGCTGTCTGTTAAGGAAACCACACTCACCTTATCTTTGTCGATTGAGTGCCACCACTTGTCCCTTACCACCACGGAGTCCAATCAGCCCCATGGTAGTTAGGTGTCTTAATTGAGTTAGGGTAGTTCCCATTGTCAAATCTAATTACCTAAAATAGCAATCACAGCAGTCTTCAAGGATATTGGGGTTCCCTTCACAAATTTGTTCCTTACCTATGCGTTAAAAGGTGTGTTCTTTGGGTACTCCTTGTGTGGGTCTGTGGTTTGAACCTGATAAATCCCATGTAACATGCCAATTTCCCTAAGCCTTTGGATACTTTCTTCTACAGGATACCAAGGCAGGGCTGGTACTTCAAGTTGATTTAATGTAGGACAGTTTATAATCCATGCTTCAGCGGCCCAACTTAATAAACTATTAGATCCTTTCCTAAGCTCTCGAGCTGAAACACTGAATGAAAAATCTGTGCTTAGTGGGCCCATATCAATAACCTCAGAATTACCCATCTTTATGTTCCTTGCATCATTGTCCCACACCCTTAATAGCTATTCCCACATATATTGCCCAGGTTTCTGTTTTTACATATTAGAAAAGTCAAGCAGTTCTTTTGGAGTTTATGGTATCTCCTCCTGGATCACACTTTGTACTTTACCTTTTGGGGCCTGTTGGGACTTAAATGGGTGGTGGCGATGTGTTTTTAGAACATTCAGCATTGTCTTGTAAGGCATCTGCCTCAGGCGATGCCCCAGGCAATGACTCAAAGACTCTTCAGACACAGCTGGATTCATCTCATCAGATGGAGGTCTAAGGGCTAATGGGGGAGAGTGGCCTAGCAGACGAAGATGGAGTAATCTCTCAGGTGGGAGTGTGAGGGCTGGTTGTGTTGGTAGGAGTGATTCAATGGCATTTAGGGGCTTAGTGTCCCCAGCTTCCTGATTATCTGCCCATATGTCCCTATCTCAAGTTTCAGTATCTCATTTCTTCCCAATCAATGCCCTCACTTTAAGTTTAGTCTCCACTGAGTTTGGGAATTGAGTTGGCATTGTTATTCAGCCACTCTTACGATAAGACTCTGGGTTTCATGTTTGGCAATTTCAGCTCTGTTACTACAAGAAATAAGGCTTTCTTTCAAGGGACATTTGAAAAGTTTGAGGTTGTTTATGAGGCACTTGAGCTTTGACTCTGAAGTCCTGAGCTCCTCTCTTTCTTTCACCACTTTGTCTAGTGAAAGTCAGACTAACCAACCAGTTTCCTTATACTTCTCATTATCCCTAATACTTGCTCTACTGGTGGTGATATTTTGCATATTTGTATTACCACCTCATGCCAGGGATTAGCAGTGCCCTCTTTACTACTGGAAGCAGAGTCATCAGCATCTTTAAGACTAACCAGACTTGAGAACCAACTTAGAAAGCTCATATTTACAATTTTATTTCTCTAGAATCCCTCTTGGTACTTAATGTCTTAGGTTGGGTTCTCTAGAGAAGCAAAATGAGTGAAGCATTTCTCTCTATATATATATACATATATGTATAAGAAAAAACAAAACAACCCATTGCCATCAAGTTGATTCTGACTCATAGCAACCCAATAGGACAGAGTAGATCTGTCCCATAGGGTTTCCAAGGAGTGGCTGGTAGATTTGAGCTGCCAACTTTTGGTTAAGGAGCTGAGCTCTTAACCACTATACCACTAGGGCTCCATATATATTTACATATACCAAGGAAATGGCTCACGAGGTTGTAGAGGCTGGAAAGTCTCAAATCCGTGTCTTAGGCTGCAGGCTTCTCCTGACTCATGTAGCTGCAGGGGCTGGTGAACCCAAGATCCAGATCACGGAGGCTGAAGAATCCCCAGGTTGGCAGGCAAGCTTCTAGCTCAAGTTTCAAGAAGTGGAGGTCAGACGAACAGGGGCCAGTTGCAGAATCCAGAGCGAGCAAAAGTCCGTGAGCCTGGCCAGAAAGTCCACCTATATTGGATGCAGGCCACACCCCAGAGGAAATTCTCTTTCAACTGATTGACTTCTTATAGCAGATGCCATCATGGAGTTGTTCACTTTCTACCAGATATCATCATGGAGGTATTTACATAATCATACGACTGCCAAACTAGCTCATAACTGCCAAAGTACTGAGAATCATGGTCGAGCAAAGTTGACACACAACCTTAACGATCACACTCCTTTAGGACAGAGAAGGGGGAAGGCCCCTCAATTCAAGACGAGCAGACTTGATCTGGCTGAGTTCTCACCAATGTGTGTTCCCTTTTAGCGTGGAGGAAGGCCCAGGTGTATGCAGGTAAGTGACTGGAGTTCCCTGTGGTGTTACATCAGCCAGGCCCCCAGCCTTCAGCCTTGTCCCTGCCCCTTCTGTGTCAGTGGACCATACACCAGGATGGGATAGGTATCCCTGTTCTCCTTGTTACTTTTGTAGCCTCCATCCTAAGTGTAGGGGCTCCTTCTGTGGTCCACAGTTCTGCCTCCTGTCTGGGCCCTTTCTGAAGGTCACTGTTAGGGCTAACTACACCCCCTAAAAACATGACGTTCAGCTGATACTTCTCATTGGTATTGTCAGTGACAATGGAGAGTTCAGTTGCCAGGAGATATGGACGCAGGATAATGACTGTGTAGATCAGGATTTGCAGGGAGATTTCAGAGACCACACTGGCCTGCTGAGGAAGCAGTCCTTCTTCAGGGAGTCCTTGGCTCTGGATCACTACCATATTGCTTTAGAGCAGCGGTCCTGAATCTGAAGTCCAGAGCCAAGGATGTTCATAGTTTGATTCCTGGGATAGGGTTCAAGAACCACCAGAAAATATATGCAAAATTCTGTGTAACAGAACAAAATGTAACTCATAATTTGTCACAACAGCTGTCTCCCCTTTTAGGAGAATTTTGTATTTGTTTGACAAGCTCAGGGCCCTGGGTTGGGTTTATTAGGAGCAATGCATGCAGCTTTGAAAATGAGGAACCTGGAGAATTTAAAATTGTTTACAAGAGAAAAGGTGGGGAGCCAATCATGGAAGAAAAGTCTAGGTGTGTGTCTTAGCCATCTAGTGTTGCTATAAGAGAAATACCACAAGTGAATGGCGTTAACAAAGAGAAGTTTATTCTTTCACAGTCCAGGAGGCTACAAGTCCAAATTCAGGGTTTTGGCTCCAGGGGAATGCTTTCTCCATCGACTCTGGAGGAAGGTCCATGTCATCAGTCTTCCCTTGGTCTGGGAGCTTCTCTGCGCAGGAACCTCAGGTCCAGTGGACTCGCTCTGCTCCTCGCACTGCTTTCTTGGTGGTATGAAGTTCCCATGTGTCTCTACTCGCTACTCTCTTTTATATCTCAAAAGAGATTGGCTTAAGATGCTATCCAATCTTGTATACCTCATTGGTATAACTGCCACTAATCCATCTTATTAGATCATAGTGACTGAATTTACAACACATAAGGAAATCACATCAGATTACAAAATGGTATACAATTATACAATACTGGGAATCATG
>NW_004444263.1:791891-793847 GCF_000243295.1 Trichechus manatus latirostris
AAGCTGACAGATATTTTTTGGGGACAGAATTGAATCCATGACAGTGGGGAAGAGGGGAAGAGATGAGAAGTAAAGGAGATTGTGCAAGAAATGCCTGGTAGAGGTTTTGGGTGGACCAGAGTGGGGAATACACACTGAAGGTCACAGCCTTGGTGGGTGGATTCCGGGGAGAATATAGAGGGCTTGCAGGTCATTTGTGACCATGAAAGATAATAATTCTTTTTGAAACTTTTTGGAGATTTCAGTATGGATTACATTTATTATTATTTTTTTGTGATACATTTTTTATTATGCTTTAGTTGCAAGTTTACTGTGTAAATTAGCGTCTCATTCAACAATTTATACACAAATTGGTTGTAACATTGGTTGTAACCCTCCCGGTGTGTCCACAATTCCCTTTTCATACCTCAGGTTCCCTGTTTCCTCTGTCCATTTTTCCTGTGCTTTCCTGCCTTCTCTTCATTGCTTTGGGACAGGTGTTGCCCACTTGGTCTCATATACATGAAGGAGCTAAGAAGCACATTCCTCATGTGTGTTATTGTTTGTTTTATAGATCTGTCTAATCTTTGGCTGAAGGGTGAACTTCAGGAGTGGCTTATAGTTCTGAATTAAAGGGTGTCTGGGGGTCATAGTCTCGGTGCTTCCTCCAGTCTCTGTCAGACCATTAAGTCTGGTCTTTTCTCTGTGAATTTGAATTTTGTTCTACATTTTTCTCCCTCTTTCTACTGGACCCTCTATTGTGATTCCTGTCAGAGCAGCCAATGGAGCCGGACACCATGTAGTTGTTCTGGTCTCAGGCTGGTGGACGCTGTGGTACTTGTGGTCCATTAGTCTTTTGGACTAATATTTCCCTTGTGTCTTTGGTTTTCTTCATTCTCCTTGCTCCAAATGGATGGGACCAGTAGAGGTATTTTAGATGGCTGCTGGCAAGCTTCTAAGACCCTAGACAATACTTACCAAAGTTGGACATAGAACAGTTTCTTTATGAACTGTGTTATGCCACTTGACCTAGATGACCCCTACCACCATGGTCCCCAGGCTTCAGCCATAGTAAATTAGTTTCTCAGAGCGTTTGGATGCTGTCTTAGGCTGGGTTCTCTAGAGAAGCAAACCTAGTAAAATGTATATATATATATATATATACATATGTATGTATATATATATAGAGAGAGAAGAAATGGCTCAGATGGTTGTAGAGGCTGGGACATGCAGAATCCGTGGATCAGGATAGAGGCTTGTTCTGATTCATGCAGTTGCAGGGGCTGGAGAACCCAAGACTGGAAGGTTAGAGAGCAGGGTTCTTGCTCACAGGCTGTGAAGATCAATGAATTCCAAGACTGGCAAGCAAGACTGCAGATAAGCTGCTTGCTCAAGTCCCAGGAACCGGAGGTGAGATGAACAGGAGCAAGCTGCAGGATCTGGCGTGAGCAAAAATCCCCTGAGCCTTGCCAGAAAGTCCACTTATATTCGATGCAGGCCACACGCCTAAGGAAACTCTCTTTCAGCTGATTGGTTACTCACAGCAGATCCCATCATGGGGGTGATCACATATCAGATCTCAACAGGGAAACGGTCATAACTTTATATGACTGCCAAAACACTGAGTATCACGGTTCAGCCAAGTTGACACACAATCTTAACCATCACAGATGTGTCTATGAAGTGTCTATGATTTGGCTTGGTCAGGTTGTGCTGACTTCTCCTATATTGTGTACTGTCTTTCCCTTCACCAAAGTTAACACTTGTCTATCTAGTTAGTGATTTCCACTCTCCAATCTTCTCCTTCCTCGTAGCCGTCAAAAATTGTTCCTTTCTGTGTGTAAACTTTTTCTTGAGTTTTTATAATAGTAGTCTCATACAGTATTTGTCCTTTTGTGATTGACTTATTTCACTCAGCATTATGCCCTCCAGATTTCATCCATGTTGTGAGATATTTCGAGGTTTCATCATTGTTCT
>NW_004444263.1:794444-802734 GCF_000243295.1 Trichechus manatus latirostris
CTCATCATAGTGGTAGAGGTTACAACACATAAGGAAATCACCTCAGATAACACAATCATACAGTACTGGGAATCATGACCTAGCCAAGGTGCTACACACATTTTTGGGGGGACACAATTCAACCCATGACACCAACATTTTTTATTTTCTGATTTTTTTTTTTAATTAGTGCCAGTAATGTCGGGGTGAGATGGTATCTCAATGTAGTTTTGATTTGCTTTTCTCTAATGGCTAGTGATTGGCAGCATTTCTCATGTGTCTGTTAGCCACCTCAGTGTCTTCTTTGATGAAGTATCTGTTCATATCCTTTGCCCATTTTTTAATTGGATTATTTGTGTTTTTATTGTTTAGGTGTTGCCGTATCTTGTAGATTTTAGAGATTAGACCTTTGCCGATATGTTGTAGCCAAATTTTTTTCCCCAGTCTATAGTTTCTCTTTTTACTCTCTTGATGAGCAGGAGCTCTGGCGGCGCAGTGGTTAACAGCTATGGCTAGCTATGGCTGGTCACCATAATGTTAGCATTTCAAATCTATCAGCTGCTCCTCGGAAACCTTACAGGGCAATTCTACTCTGTCGTGTAGGGTCACTATGAGTCTGAATTGACTCGATTGCAATGGGTTTGTTTGATGAGCATGTTTAATTTTTAGGAGATCCCAGTTTTCTAGTTTATCTTCTGGTGTTTGTGCATTGTTAGTTATGGTTTCTATCCTATTTATGCCATATGTTAGGGTCTCCAGTGTTTTGCCTTTCTTGTCTTCCATGATCTTTATAGTTTTAGATTTTATATTTTGGTCTTTGATCCATTTTGAATTAGTTTTTGTGCATGGTGTTAGATATGAGTCCTGTGAGCTAGTAGCCTGCAGTTATTTGCTGATCTTGGATTCCTCAGTCTCTGAAGCTTGTGAGCTAGCAACCTGCTGTCTGACCTGCCAAACTTGTGTTCGTCAGTCTCTGAAGCTCAAGAGAAGCCTCCAGTCTGACACGCAACCCACAGACTTGAGACTTTCCAGAGTCTACTACTGCATGAGCCATTTCCTTGAGATAAACTTCTCTCTCTCTACATATATATAATATATGCTTCACTGGTTTTGCTTCTCTAGAGAACCTTAGCCTAAGACGACCATGGACTGCAAGAAAACAAAGGCATCTGTCTTGGAAGAAAAGCACAGCCAGGATGCTCCTTAGAAGTGTGGATGGTGAGACTTTGTCTCACATACTTTGGACATGTTATCAAAAGGGACTAGTCTCTGTAGAAGGACATCAAGCTTGGTAAAGTAGAGGATCAGAGAAAAAGAGGAAGACCCTCAACGAGATGGATTGACACAGTGGCAGCAACAATGGGCTCAAAGATAGCAAGGATTGTGAGGATGGGACGGGACCAGGCAGTATTTCATTCTGTAGGGTCGCTATGAGTTGGAATCCACTCAATGGCATCTAACAACAACAACAACATCTTACTTACAATACTGGGATGATAATTTGTAACTTAAAGATTTGCTGTGAAAATGAAGTGAATACTGTCTTAATATACAATGCACAGTATTTAACACAATGTTGGGTCTTAAAATTAATTTCCAGTTGCATCTTCTCCTCCTTCTCTTCCTCCTCGTCCTCTTCTTCTCTTTCCTCCTTGGTAATCTCCAGCAGTTATGTAACAGAAAATTAGAGTTGGATATAAACTAATGTCTTCATGAGAAACAAGTAAAACCAAAGCTCACTTTTCTCAAAGGGATCACGTGGGTCAGCCCAACCATTTTATGTGATCTTGTTTCCATCAAAGCAATCAACCAAATGTCAATTTCTCTGAATGAATATGTGTAAGTCTTCACAATTTTACACCTCCCTTATGGAAGAAAAGTATAGTTTGCTGATTTCTATAAATCAACTGTTCTGTGCCTGAGTCCTCACCCTGTTGGGGGAAAATGCTCTCCTACTGAAGACATCGCAGAGTCTTGTGATGTATATAGGCTTTGCTTTACTCAATGATCTGCCCTTTTTCTTTCCAAGGAGAAATAAGAGGTTGGAGGAGATTATGGGGCCATGGAGAACTGGGCAAGATAAGTCCCTGTGCTCTCTTCTTCATTATTTTAGGTCTTCACACTGGGGAGGCTGGTCTGATCTGATCCTTAAGACCGTTGTGTTGGTGAGGAGGCACAGGTAACATCTTTTGTTTGGGGGTATTGTTTGTTAATCCCCCTTCCCCGAGTGGAGTCCATGGTCTCAATCACTCGTCTCATGTTGAAAGAATAATATACCATATGGTTTCCTCCTCCTGACCCAGTCCTTCACTGGTCTACTTGCTTTCTGGACACCTCTCTGTCCCTCCACTTTATCACATAGCGAGTGAGATTTTCTGAGTCCGTGGCTTTCCATGTGCAGGTAATGCAGAACCTCATGCTCTCTCCAGATACCTTCCCCTACTAGTGCCTTCTTCCAAGTTGGATGTGGGTATATTCGTTTTATATTTGCTGTTTAACAAATTAACACAAACTTAGTGCCTACAAACAACATGATTTTATTATCTTAGAACTCTGTAGGTCAGAAGTCTAATGTGGGTCTCAGTGGGCCAAATCCAGATACCTGCAGGGCTGCATTCGTTTCTGAAGGTTCTTGGCATTTTGTAGTTTCTAGAGGCCACCTGTATTCTTTGGCCTGTGTTCTTCCCCCGTTTTCAAAGCTAGCAACATAACATCTCTTACCCTGCTTTCATGATCATTTCTCTTTTTCTGACCAAATAAGCTAATACTCTCTTCTTTTAAGGATGCATGTTATTAGATTGGCCAATCCAAGTAATTCAGGATAATCTCCCTACCTCATAATCCTTAGTCTTAATCACATCTGCAAAGTCACTTTTGCCATGTAATGTAACATATTCTCAGGTTTTGGGAATGAGAACATGGACATCTTTGGGGGTCATTATTCTGTCTACGAGCCCTGGTGGTGAACTGGTTAAGTGCTTGGCTGCTAACTGAAAGGTCGGTGGTTTGAATCCACTAGCTGCATTGAAGGAGATAGATGTGGCAATTTGCTTCCATAAAGATTACAGCCTTGGAAACCCTATGGGGGCATTTCTACTCTGTCCTATAGGGTCGCTATGAGTTGCAATCGGCTTGATGACACTGGGTTTGGTTTTGTATTTGTCTTACTCTGCCTACCTCAGCAAGATTACTCCTGGAAGCTTGTTATCTCTTTGGGCTCTCCTTGGGAGAAGCAGATGACTAGATCTAATATATCTGGTTCTTCAAAATGTATAGGAATTTTTGCTCCTATCTCTCACATACACTGGGAAGGGAAGTCACTAGTGTTTGACCTTATCACTGTATGTATGTGTTTCCTTCTTTGAACTTCACCCTCCACCTTCCTAGAAATCTATTTATTGCCTCCCAAGTGGAGAAAATTTCTTTGATGCCTCCTGGCTTTCTCTCAGGAAAAGATGAATCTGACCTTTAAGGACAGCTGTGCATTCTGGAACAATGAAACCTGCAGTGTGTTAGGTCATGAAGGCATTGAGTCAGGGTGATGTTACTGGGAAGTGGAGGTCAGGAATGAAGAGAGAGGCGTATGGTCTTTGGGGGTCTCTAGAAAAGATGTGAATAAGACAAACAACATCACAGCATCCCCAGAAAATGAGTTCTGGATTTTGAAATGATGGTTAGATGAATTTTACGCACGTACTACCACTCTGCCTTTGTTATCTCTCAGATGGTTTCTCCACTTGGTGGGAGTTTTCTTGGACTGTGATTTTGGGGATATCTCTTTCTATAACATGACTGATGGGTCCTACATTTTCTCCTTCTCTTCAGTTTCCTTTACTGGGACTCTCCATACTTCATGCTTGAGTCAGGAGATGTGTCTCTGACCATCTGCTCCACGGTGGATGGGCCCAAGGGGCTCTCTGTGCCCCTTAACAATTCTTGGGAAGAGTCTGTGACCCCACTGGGGGAGGGATTGACGTCAGGCTCTGGTGGTGACTGTGTTCCCCCAGGGGCTGAATCTCCATTACTGCCCAACGACCATGACTCTGTGCCTCCATAGGGCCCTATCACTGTCCCTCTTCCTTCACTATGGCTCTTCCTAAAGCTGCAGATTCCCTGAGGTAAAATCTCTGCAGTGAGTACCGGGTGGCCCCCAGAGTCTTGTCATCTTGCTCTGGCTGCAGAGTCCTGTAGAGTGTGTCGCTGTGAGAATTGCCATTTCATGTTTTGTACTCCTGCAGCAAGAAGAAAAATGTTGAATTTCATTTGAGTTGTTTGGGGGTAGGCAGAAGTTTACTATGGGAGATTGTTTTACTTTTGGTAATGAAAAATACTTTGTGACTATTTTGTACTATTTGGATGTGATGCAGGAGAGGCTGAATCATTCTGCAAAATGAAGTGGAGTTTACTTCATCCAACTTGATTTTGTGCTGAGAGGCCTAGAGGTTGATGGTGGGTTCTTAACTATCTTTTTGGAGGCTGGACGATCTGACCAGAAAAGTTAGCCATTCAAAAATGTCCATGACAGGGGGTGGCTGGTGGACTTTTAAGAGGAGAGAAGTCTAATATTTCACTTTCTATACTTCCTATTC
The DNA here is from genome assembly GCF_000243295.1 of Trichechus manatus latirostris. Lineage (NCBI taxonomy): Eukaryota > Metazoa > Chordata > Mammalia > Sirenia > Trichechidae > Trichechus > Trichechus manatus. Next base: position 799,013 of record NW_004444263.1, read on the forward strand.
TGGAATGGCTGAAGCACTACTTTTTCCAAATCTGAGTAAATTTCTGTTACCTATGAAAAACTGTGTTGTATTAATTCAAGGAATTCGGGAGAACAGTCTGGGTTCCTCTTTTGGGTCAACATTAGGTATAAAGAAAAGAACTTTTACCAGAATGAAGATGTGAATGAGCAAGAGAGTTTTCAGGTACAGGGTGAATTACAGAAAGCCTTGACATGGGTATTGTTTCAGTTTTCAGTGTGTTTCTGTTTGTACTTCCAAGTCCAATGCTAGAGGGAATTGGAAAACCACATCAAGCAGAAAGGGGCAGGACTATTGAGTACTGAGACCCATGAAGAATGAAAGTGTGGTCATTCCACCAAGTAAAGAACTCTGACCAGCTGTGGTTCTGGCTAAGAGTGGGGAAAACATGGACTAGGAAGTAGAAGAAAGAAGTCATAGATACCAACTCTGGCTTTGTGATAAGTTGGCTAAGAGTGGGGAAAACATGGACTAGGAAGTAGAAGAAAGAAGTCATAGATACCAACTCTGGTTTTGTGATAAGTTACAGAAACAAGGACAACTTTTGACTCACAGCAACTCTGTGCACAATAGAACAAAACACTGCCCGATCCTGCGCCACCCTCATAACATTGTTTTGCTTGAGTCCATTGTTGCAACCACTGTGTCAGTCCATCTTGTTGAGGTCTTCCTCTTTTTCCCTGACCCTCTACTTTACCAAGCATGATGTCCTTCTCCAGGGAATGGTGCCTCCTGATAACATGTCCAAAATATGTGAGACAAAGTCTTGCCATCCTTGCTTCTAATGAGCATTCTGGCTGTACTTCTTCCAAGACAGATTTGTTCATTCTTCTAGCAGTCCATGATATATTCAGTATTCTTCTCGACATCATAATTCATGGGCATCAGTTCTTCTTTGGTCTTCCTTATTTATTCTGCAGCTTTCATATGCATATAAGGTGATTGAAAACACCATGGCTTTCGTCAGACACACCTTAATCCTTGAGGCACTACAAGTGTAGTAAATGATTCACCCCAACAATAAGGTCATAGGTCGTATACTGTTATTTTTTTTTTTTTCTTTTTAAAATTTAATGGAAACTTGAGCTTGGATAAATTTACACTAGTGGCCTCACACGTAAAAATTTCTCTTTTGGCCTTCTTAATATATGCAAACGTTTTTGTTGATATTCTGTTTTGTTTGATGAGCTTAAATAGAATTATTGTTGTATACCCTGTGTTTTCTTTCTCTTTTTATCTACGACTTGCCTTTTATATGACTTAATAATATAATAATATTAATGACCAACTGCAACTTTAAAGTAAAGGGAAAAAAAAGGTTGCTTTTTTTTTTCCCCTTAATTTCTGTTACCAATAGAAATCCCTAACCTGCCTTTGTAACAGGAGAACTTTTCCCAATTAAAAGAAAGGTGTTGCTCATCCATGAATCTATAAACCAAATAAAGCTTCCAATGATAACATTACTCAGATTTTCTTTTTTGACGATAGTCATGGGTCCTATTTGTGTTTTAAGTACTCTATATGTTAATATGTTGTCAGCCATTTTCCCTCATCCCCCATTTAGCTTGTATTTTTTTTTCTTTCACATCACTTTTGGATTAGCTGTCTGCCCGTTTCCTGTCTACTAGAGATAAACAGAAGGTATGCAGATGATATGATTTTATCCACAAAAAGTAGGAGTGATCCTTTTTGACAGTTGGAGAAAATGTCTATGTATTCCAGAAAAAGTGATAAAAGTGATCACTGGTAGAGCTTTGTTAGAAATAATGTTTATTACTTGCTGTTGTTGTTCGGTACAGTCGAGTTGGTTCCGACTCAAAGAGACCCAATAAGTCAGAGTTGTATTGCCCCATAGGATTTCCAAGGAGTTGCTGGTGGATTTGAACTGCCAACCTTTTGGTTAGCAGCTAAGCTCTTAACCACTACGCCAGCAGGGCCCCTACTTATTACTTACCAATCCATTTATCTTGAAAGTTAGATTGATCAAAGTTGCAAAGTACTGTTTTGAGCTTTGAGTTGTTGTTGTTGAGGAAGGCATTTAATTACACATAATGTAGACTTTTTTGCAGGCTGCAATCATTGTATCTGCCCTTCACGGTGTAGACCTTCTGAGCTTTTATCTCCCATTTATGTTTGTGTTACAGCTGAGCTCACTTAACTTCTTCAAGAGCCCCTTGGCTTCTCTCTTCAGGTGCAGGCTCTGTGAAACCCCTCATATTTCATAAGGTGGTGCAGCAAACTAACCCCACAGCCCATGGACCCACTTCACTGAACAGGCAGAATGGCTGGTGTCTAAGTCCTTGTTTGAGCAGTATTCCACTCTCTGTTTTTTTTTCTTTCTCACAGTTTTTACTATATCTTAGAATCAACTCAACTATTATCCATTAAATCTTTCCTTTATATCATTAATAAAAACTATTTTAAACTTGGAAACAGGTCAAAAAGTTGGATGTCACGTCCTTTCAGTATCATGCTGGGACTTTAATAGGCTCATACAAAGATTATATATATAATTATTTAGGGGAATGTACCTGTGTTTGACGTTGTTAATTACTATTAATTAAGGGCTTGTTTTCTTTGAAGTTACATGTTATCTGTTCAGTAGAAAAGAATAACTCAAAGGTTACAGTTTTATTGCCTCATAGGACATTAACCATTTTTATCAGCGACTTGTATTTGTCAGCAAACTGATTTGAAACTGTCTTTCCTGGTGGACAGTAAATCCGTGTTCTTCAAAATGGTTTTTGAATCAGCTTTACTATTGGACCAATTCCCTCATTGCTTAATTAGTTGAATTAATTTTTGCTTTTTAGGTCTGTCTGGGATTCATGTTTTTAACCTAATGAAAATTGTCCTTCTACAGTACTATTTGCTTACTTTTTAAAAAGAAAAACATGTTTTATAGCAGAAACTTTATATTAACTGTAAGTGGAAAACCTTCTATACTAGGAAATTTACAGATAAATACATTGAAAAGAATTTCATATTACTAACCATGTTACAAGTAGTTATAGTGTACCCAAGTATCTCACTGCCAGCCCTCCGTCTCCCCAAAATAAAGAGAAGACTGAAGAGCGGAAGAGGCTTTATTATTTATTTATTTTTTAAAATCATCCAGCTAGGGCTGGAGTTTAGCTCCTTCTATTTTCAGCTGAGGACCTCTTATTGTCTACCCATAGGTCCCTGTGTCATTTCATTAGCATATTCATCTGTCCGGCAGAGGATCCTCCATCTTCCACTTAATCAAAAAGTCCTTGGCTGCCATTCTCATGGATTCATTTTCTCTCTATGAAAAATACGACCTGGGAGGAGTCTTTATGGGTGGTTGCCCATCACCTTTTCTGTCTCTTTCTCTCTGATCTCAGTGGGGAGTACATAAAACTGAGTGGAGAGTTCTTTAGCTCCCTTCCCCCCGAAGTGAATGTTAGGGGAAGTTTGGGAGAGTCAGTGTGTATCCCCAGGAGTCCTCCTCCCAAAAGAGTTTCTGGCTCCTCTCACTGGGACCCCCTGTGTGTCCTCCCTCCACACAGCTCCATGGAGAAGAATCCATGTCTCTTGGGTCAGGCCCAGGATACATAGCTCTTCTGTGACACTGGGAGTTTCCTTGACTTATCTTTCATTTCTTCTGGGTCCCATCTTCTTTCCTCCCTTCTTTCTCCCTCTCTGTTTCTCCTGATTTCACACCTCTGATTAACCACATGGCC
>NW_004444263.1:803081-804457 GCF_000243295.1 Trichechus manatus latirostris
TTGGACTTACTGTAGGAATTGTACTGAGTCTTGCTGCTCTGTTAACTGGAGTGTCCTCTTTCTGAGGAGCCACCTGGGAGGAGTCACTTTAGCTTCAGTACTAGGAAGCAATGGAGCGGTTTCATAAGGACATGAGAGCATACAATTTTCTGCAAAACCGAAACGAAACCAAATAAAAGAATGCATAACAGCACAGCAATTTAAATGGAAAGGACTATTCCACCTGACTCTGGGCACGTCATACTTGGCTTGGGTGTGAAAGGAGAGATGCCAATCTCTTGTTTCCTTACGAGGTCTCTGTTCCCCAGGGTTTCTCATCACTTGATCCTGTTCGAGCACTGAGGGTGATTTTCGTGTTTAAAGATGCATTTTGGGTTTATCACAGCCCTGTTTATAGGATTATGTGCATTAGTGTACACTTTATACGTTCATAAGTTTACCTTATGCACAGGGTTGTCCACACTTAACCATAGTCTTATATGTGATGAAAGATGTAAAGAATTTTCCAGGGTTATTCTGACCATACGCAAAATTTGTCGAAAAACCTAACCCTGAGTAAGTTGTGGCTTCACTCTACCGGCATTGCTATGGAGAAAGAGATTTTCTTCCCCCTTTCTTCTGTTTTTTTTTTTTCTTTTTCAGTCTTAGCCTTTTCTCTGAACTCTTTATCTGGTTAATTGCTACTCTTTCAGTTTAAGCTCAAACTCTCTTTCCGTTCTGAATGGAATTTTTCATTATTTGTTCCCAGAGAATCCTGTTCATAAGGTTGGAGCACTTATCTCAGTTGATAGTTAGTCCTGATTACTTTACTAATATCTGTGCCTCCTCCAGAATGTAAGTCCTATGGGGGGCATTGTGTCTCCCAAACCTGGGGTTATGGTGCCTAGTTTGTCGTGGCTCCTTAATAAATATTTATTGAATGAATATCACTGGTGACTTTCTCCTACTTGTGTTGGCTGTTAGAATGTCAGGTGAAATTTATAGCCCGTATCTAATAAGTGCGTATTTTAGATATAACATTTTCCCTGACTTTATCTTGTATTTCCATTCTTGTTTTCTATTTTCCATGATTACATTTACTCATTTCAATTTTACATGTTGCTTTGAAAGCATTTTTATGAGCTGTTCTAAATCCTTCTTTAGAATAAACTAGTGTATAAATACATACAGGAGTCTGTAGGTTAAATGCTAGGCTGCTAAGCGAAAGTTTGGTGGTTTGAATCCACCTATAGGTGCCTCAGAAGAAAGGCCAGGAGATCTAGCTCCAAAAGATCAGCCACTGAAACAACATGGAGCACAGTTCTACTCTGAAACACATGGGATCCCCATGAGTCGGAATTGACTCCATGAGAAGTTTTTTTTTTTTTTTTTTTTTT
>NW_004444263.1:804756-808063 GCF_000243295.1 Trichechus manatus latirostris
AGACATTATTTTTATTTTTTATTAAGAGGGGAGGCTAGATTAAGCCACTTAATTGGTAAACACTTTTCAAATTATATTTTAAAATTTAAAATCACTTCTTCATAGCACAGGAAATTGATACCAAACTTGTTAACAACATAACACTTTACCATCTGTCCGATTTGCAGAAATGCTTTTCCCTCTGAATTCTGTCTTGATTAATGTTCTCACCAGATACCCAGGTGTCCATGTCAGAAACCTAGGAGTCATCCCCAATCCTTCTTCTCAGTCATCACCTCCTGTAAGTACACACAGTTCTGTCAATTCTCCCTTCCAAATATCACACACCTCCCCCTCCACAAGTTTTCCTCAGCTGAGAAACAAGTCGGAGCCAAATGGGAGTAAAAAATAGTAGAGATGTTGTTATTAGAAAATGAGGAAGAAAGGACGGCCCATGGCTGGGTGGGTTGAAGTGGGACTCCAGTACTCCTGGAGTGAATTGAAGGCCCCTGTGTTGAGACCCTGGGAGTTGAGGAGTAATTGTTCCTCCTTCATCCTTCCACCGTAATTCCTCCAGTCCTCTGGTCAATGCCTTAGCTGAGGCCTCATCTTTTCTTCTGACTGTTGCACTTGCCTCCTAATTTGCCCCTTTTCCCCTCCACATGGAGTTATTCATTCATCCATCAAACGCTGAAAACCAAGGGTATGGCAGGCAATCTGTGCCTAATGTATGTTGCCCAAGCTTGAAATTTCTTTGAAATTTCATATAGAGAATCCATGGGAAGTATTTATTTTCTCATAAAATGTCTTTTAAATGTAAAACAATTAGAAAAATTATTTACCATAGAATTGCTCAACTTATCATTCCTTCCTTATGAAAAACAACAAAAACAATCATTTGTAGATTAAACTTGGTTCCTGGGGAAGATGTGCCTTTCTTGCCTATAACTGTGCGCTTGAATTTCGGTTTAAAAAACATTCCAGTCCTGGAAAGTGCTTGGGCTTTAAAGTTGAGCCTGTATGATTTGCATGCTGCATTGTCTGCTTACCAGCTATGTCAGCTTGAGCAACTGTTTTGGACTCTCTAAACCTCAGTTTTCTCATCTGTAAAATGGTGATAAACGCTTATATTTCACAGGTATAATTGCTCTTCCTTTTGTTCTTACCTTCAAAATGTAGCAAGGTGAGAGGAAGGGGGTGTATGGGGGACTAATGGGAGGGGAGGGCAAAAGGAAGGAGTGTGAAGTGGTGGAAAGTGAGGATGGAGAGTAGGAGGGTGCAGGGCAGGTGTGAGGGTGGAAGGGGTTATAGAGTGGGGGAGAGTGAAGGGCAATGCAGAGAGGAGGAGAAGAGAAGGCCAGTGAAGGGGAGACTGTGAGGAGAGAAGGGGTGCAGAGAGGATCAAGGGAGCAAGAAGCAGCCCGGGGTCGGAACTGAAGCCCTGTGGGCCTGGGAGTCCTGGGCTCCTGAGTCCTGGCTGCCTGGGATTCAGGTCTGGATCTGAGTTCAGTCTGTGATAGGCTCGCTGACTCCACCTTGAGGTAATATCTGGTGGTAAGAACCCACTCTGTTGGACCGTGGAAGAAAGGCTTGGCTATCTATTTTTGTAAAGATTACAGCCAAGAAAATCCTATGGAACTCAGTTCTCCTCTGTAACATATGGAGTCACCATGTGTTGGAAATAAGTCCACGACAACGGGTCTCAGGGGAAGCACTCTCTGCAGTTGCTGATTGACTGAGAGGAGCAGCATCCTAGAAAGAAGTCCCACAGGGAGCTTGCAGATTCGTTTTGCCTGGTCTTTAATGTCATATATTTGGAATTGTTTGGCATGTGATGTTTTGCATCCGGTCTCCTTCACTCCATTTCACATTCTTTGATTAGTTTTCTGTATTGTCCATACCCCTCCTTCTTCAGTGTTTTCCGTCAGGGAAACCCGCTCTGTGTCTGTCCAGTGGTGGCCACAAGGGGACAGCAGAGGCTGAGGAAAGCCTTGTGAGCCTGTGGGGCTGTCTTTCTATTGCCCTCAGGGAAACTCTGGCAGCTTCCCTCCCTGAGAGCTGCTGCTTTAGGGAGGATTTCTGGAGCAGAGGTATGGAGCAAGGTCTTCAAAGTCTTTTGAGCATGCACTGCTTTCCGTAATACATTGTGAACCTGCAGCTTCCAAATATGTACTAACAATATACAGATTATAAAAATGAACATAAGAAACGAATTAAAAGAGATAAGATTAAATCTTATATAAATACAAAAGCTAACGATTTCGGCACTCCTCATCACCTGCATGGATCCCTGGAGCATCCGTGAGCCGGTGTGAAGCTTGGCTGAGCTGTGGGGAGGGCCTGGCTCCTGGTAGGGCTCGGTCACGTGGCTGTGTGACCCTGTGCAGGCTTCCTCATATCGTTGAGCTTCTATCTTCTCAGCAGTAAAATCGAGAAAGTAAGAACTGCTTCACAAGATTATAAGCCTTCGTTGAAATAAGTATGCAATTTTCAGAGTAAAATGGCGCATGGTGAATAGCAGGCCTGAATATTTGGCAATGGTCATTAGAGAGCAGACACCCTGGCCTCAGAGCTCAAGTGTCAGTTCTGCCTGTGGAAACACGGCTCCATGAAAGGGGAGGAAAATGGTGCCTGGTGCCCTTGGGTCTGTTAGAACTGCCGCTGAGGTTTGGACAGGGCCTCTTCTGTCTCCGGTGGGCCAGGCCTCTCTCCCTCTGATTCTCTCAGGGACAGAGGGCTAAAGGGTGATATCCTCAACCTTTCCCCATAACTTGGTCCTCAAATCCCTCCCAGCAGGCCTTGCTTGTTCCACCCTTGACCATGGCTGGGCATGTCCTACATTAGATTGGGAGGGTCAGTAAGTTCTTCTCAGGTCACTGACTGGATCACTCATAATCGGCAGTACCCGGGCCAGCTTGCTCGCTGGAACTCATGTACTTGATGTCTCTGTGACTGGAGAGAGTGTTCAGGACGCCCTGACCATATACGTGGTCCATTCTGACCTCTCAGCCCTGGATATGGCACAGCTCAATGCCAGGAGGACACATCCTTCATTTTTTAATTCTGTTCTCCCTCCTTTACCTTTTCTTTCTTACACTATCTTTCTCTCTCCATCCTTTCTTTCATTTTTCATTTTTTTTTTTTTGTTGCTTATTAGTCTAATCAAGTTTAATTAGAGTTTCTATATGAAAGGTCATTTTCCCTCCTGCCTCACACTTTTACCTCCATATGTCTCTGGGACTGGGTGTGAAGGACACCTCCTCATCTCTCCTGTAATCTCAGTCTTGGGATGCAGGATTGGTGCCCATTCAGAGGGTGGTGGGCAAGT
>NW_004444263.1:809021-813061 GCF_000243295.1 Trichechus manatus latirostris
TGTCTGGAGCTGGAAGCTGGGCTGGGCTTGAGGCCTGGGAGTGGTGTAGGGAGGGCAGTCTCCTCTTCCTTCTAACCTCTCATCCTCTAGAAAGTTTCTGGATTAAATGCTCCTAGATGACAGGGCTCATGTGCCACTTCAACTATTTGCCTCAGAGTGCCTAACTTGTAAATGGTCAATATACCTTTGACAAATTGTTGAATTTACAGTGAAATTTATACATTTTTGCAGAAGTTTTGAGTGGATTGCGACCTATTTGAAAACCCCTTTCCCTCATAGGGGCAAGGCTACCTCCCTGAAGTGGCAGCTGAGAGAATGAAATGAAATAAAAATAATTTGCGTAGGCCAGTTCCTGGCACTTGGATATTCAATATGATTTTGTTTTCTGACCTCTGTATTTTCATAAAAGTTTTCTAGTGTCTGTTAGGTCTTTATCACAGGGATTGGGGTGGCAAAATGGGTGGGGGTCAGTGGATGTTTCAACTCTAATTGCATGGGGATTTGGAGGATAATATTTTTACTTGTCTTTTTTGTTACTTTTGGTTTAAAACGGGTTTAACAAATATTCCCACACCTAAGTGGGTACTGGCAGAAAGGGACCCTTTGGGGATCTGTTCAGGTATATCCAGAAGTTCTCACCTTGCCCACAGTTGTGATATCACCAGGCTGACTTCTGAGCAGAAATCAAGCATTTCCATGCTTGCTCCAATGAAGACAAATGTAATGGGTCATTTAGAACAACCCGAAAGGCAGCATAGGCTGATAGAGATTTTGCTGGATGTGTGCTTGTAAAATGCTAAGAAATTTGGTTTTCTCATCTGTAAAATGAGGCTAATAATGAGGACTGAATGACTGTACCTAAGATGATTGGTGATATTAAAATATTATATTGCAATATATATATCATCTGTTAATATATAAAATATATGGTAATAATATGTTAAGTATTAACTATCAGTAGTTTGCTGTCTTTTCAGAAAGGCAGGGCCATAGTCCTGGAGCAGGTCCTGGAAGCTGTTGATGGGCACAGTGTTAACTCCTTGGTTGCCAGATTGTGGGGAGGTCCCAGATCACCTGTGGGTGAAGTCAGAGAAAACCAATCACACTAGATGCTGTTGAAGGGCTTGGGCGTGACTCCATTTTTCAGTTGGCTCAGAAACACTTGGTGTTGGCAGACTGTAGAGACAGACCCGTGCATAAAACAAAAAAACCCCAGTGGTCTTCAAGTTGATTGTGATTCATGGCAACCTCTTGTGTTGCAGAGTAGAACTGCTCTCCATAGTGTTCTCAAGGCTGTGACCTTTTGGAAGAGATGCCCAAGCCTGTCTTCCCAAGTGGTTCTGGGTGGGTTCGAATGGCCCACCTTTCTGTTAGTAGTGGAACACTTAAACTTTTTTGCTATCCAGGGACTCCCGACCTATGCACAGAACTGGGTGTTAGTCATGGCTGTGCCCACATACAGTCCCTACTTCCTGAAGCCAGAAGCCAGCTGGCAGGTAGCAGGGGTTGAACAAATGGTTTCTGAGTCTGTGCCTCTGTGTGGCCCGTTTTGCTGTTTTATTGCTGTGATAATGCTACTTCCTCCTTGATAGCAGAGATCACTGTCCAGAGGGCAGGGCAGAGTCTGCTGGGCTACTTTCTGCAAGCATTCACTTTCAGATGGTGGAAAAGCCAGAGGGAACAGGGTGATTATTCTCGCTGGAAGCGCTCTGTGGGGGCCCAAAGCCTGGGTATCTGCAGATATCTCTTTAACTGAGGCTGATCCTACTTCCTTGGTGGTACTGGGAACCACCTGGCTCTCAGAGATGGGGGACCCTTGTCCCACAGTGTCTGACCCAGAAGCAAGGACTGGGGCTCCCAGAGCAGCTAACTGCAGGTACCAACTCTGAGGGCAGATTTGGGGTCTGCCAGGGTCCCTGCAGCCCTGAACCTCCTGGAGCTGCTGAGTTTAGAGACACTCCAGGAGGTCACAGACTTTCAAAGCTGGAACCAGGAGAAGCAGGTGAGTTGGCTGTGTAGACACCTGTGGACCACGAGGAGGAGCCAGGGAGCAGCCGGCTGTGAGGAGGGGGCTGAGAATGTGTGTGTGTTTGGGACTGGACCACAGTCTGCTCTAAGAAGACTGAGGACGACCCCAGTGAGGCTTGCACCTTTAGTCATTTATTTTAAAGATGTTTATGTAGCACTTACTAGGACCAGGCCCTATTCTCATCACCTGTAGTAACTTTACAAATATTAATTTATTTAATCCTCTTTACAACCCCTAAGAGTATCAAGGGAGTTATTGTTAATGTCCTCATTTTGCAGATGAGGAAACCAAGACAGATAAGGTCAGTAACTTGCCTAAGGTGGTCACACAGTGAGTGACTGATCCCAGAGGAGAGCCTAGCATTTGAGTCTGTGCTTTCCTGACCATATGCTGCCTCCTCTCACCTCACGTGCAGCAGGTGGTTTGGGGTCTTTTCTTGACAAGGGCTCATTTTTTTCTTCTTTCCTGCTTAGCCTCCAGCTGGGTTCTTTTAGCTGTTAGCCAGAAGTCTCACCTCAAATACAGAGTGGGCGAGGATTAACTGTCCCTGGGGAATTGAGGTATAGGGAGGGGTTGAAATGCAGGTGAAGCAAAGAAACACACTTAACAGGGCAGGGTGTCTGTGATGGGAGCTGCTGTCTCTCTGAGGATGCTGTCTGTCTCTGATGCCTCTCAGGTGACTCCCTGTTCACAGGCAAGGAGGACAGAGCAAGGAGTAGCAGAAGATGGCATGTCCACTGTGTCCGGGGCCTGCATCAGGGTCCTCTGACCTGGGGTGAGGGAGGGGATGTGAGAGTCCTGGAGATGGAGGGAAGTTCTCCCTGAGGGGCACAGGTGCTGAGGAAGGCAGGCCTGATGTCTGAGTAGTGGGGCTGCGGTGTGCATGTTAGTGGGTTTGGAAGGGAAGGAGTGGTTTGTTCCCAGATCAACTTAACGGTTGTCTGACACCACAGAGTCTCCTCAGAGTGGCTGGCAGGAGCCTGGCTCAGTCTTTTCTTGGTGTCAGTGTTGGTGGGGCCTACCATCCAGTTAACATGATGAGCGAGTAGGGAGTGCTCTGCTCCTCTCAGAGGCCGAAATGTGGGTGGGCTGCCACCTATCTGGGGTACCTGACTCCTGCCCTGTTTCTTTCCAGTTCTGAAGAAATGGAGGGGGTCTTCAGCAGATCTTTGCTCTGCCATCTCACTTCCCTCTTGCTGCTCCTCCAGCTGCCCATGAAGGGGTCTACAGGTGAGTGCTCCATATCCCTCTGTCTGCGTCTCCCTGTGGTGTGTGGGAACCATAGGTGAGCTGCTGGTTCTGTCCATCAGGAGAGATGGAGATAGTGGAGACTCCCCCACCCTGCGAGATTATGGTGCCCTCACTAATTGTAGTTAAAAATTAAAAAAAAAAATCACTAAACCATAAATAAGTATAAAAAATTCTGACAATTGCCCTACCACGACCTCTTTAATGTTTAGAAGAGCCAAATAGATGATATTGGGAAATAACTTCCCCACATTTCCTTGCTTTACTAACGTCCTAAGCAAACATGCACGCATGCATTAATTCGCTTTATTCCCCCAATGCTCATGGGGGGGGTCTCCTATGGCTTAGGTGTTGCTCGATGAACAGAACAGACAGAGACTCTCTGTCTTCACAGAGCTTACATTCTCACAGGAGGCAGTGAATATTAAATGTAATAAACCAAGAAAAACTATAGTGTGTTAGAGGAGATTAGTGCTATGGAACAATGAAGTAGAGCAGGTACCAGCAGTGTTGATGGTGGTGGTGGGGGAGGGGACAAGAGGTGTGGCATGGGCAGGCAGCAGTGTTCATTAGGGTGGTCAAGAAAGAGAGATGTGGACTAAGACTTGGGAGAGGAGGGGATTGAGCATGAGGATCACTGGGGATAGAGGGTTCTTGCAGGAAGTGTGAGCCAGTGCTCAGCTGGCAGAGTGCCTGGTGGTTCAGAGAACAACAAGAGGTGAGTGTTGGTTGCAGCAGAGGGAGTGACGGGGAGGGAAGCAGG
>NW_004444263.1:813683-815453 GCF_000243295.1 Trichechus manatus latirostris
TTTTCAGTCCTGTCCTGAGATGGGGCTGTGGTTCTCAAAATGTGGTCCCTGAACCAACATATCCACATCCCTGGAACTCTTTGTTATTGTGGTGATTAGCTGGTGTAAGTTGGCCTTGAGTCATGTTGACCATATGAACAATGAACCAAAAGCTGCTGTGTCTACATGGGAAGCTAGACTTGTACCATTGACTCACCAACGCCTTGGTGGAACTCCTTAGAAATGCACAGTTTGGACCTCCCCTAGACCTACTGAATGAGAAATTTTGGGGATGAGGTCCAGAGATCTGTGTTTTACAACCCTGTGAGTGATTCTGAAGCACACTCAAGCTTGAGATCCAAGGAGTTAAAGAGTGTTTCACAGAAGGGCCTAGGACCAGGTGCCCAGCCACATGAGGGTGGCCCTTTGACATCATTTCTACGCCATGATGTTTTGGTCAGAGTATCTCCCTGCATTCAGAGTCCTCACAGCTCATTCCTTCAGGAGCTGGGGGTCATCTCCAATGTTTACCTGATAGTGTGTATTCTCCCACCCTCTGCCTTTGCCTCTTCAGCTTTCTCACTCTCATGTTTTGTCCACAGACGAGTTCCTGGTGATTGGCCCCACAGACTCCATTGTGGCAGTGCTGGGCAGGGACACCATGCTGCCCTGCTCCCTGATCCCAGGCATAAGTGCAGAGAACATGGAGCTGCGCTGGTTCCGTTCCAAGTACTCAGAAGCCGTGTTCATCTATCAGAACCAGCGGGAGCGGAAGGAGAGACAGATGCCACAGTACGCAGGGAGGACCTCCCTGGTGAAGGACTTCCTCACCCAGGGGGAGGCTGCTGTGCGCATTGACAAGGTCCGGATTTCTGACAATGGGCAGTACACCTGCTTCTTCAGAAAGGGACGCTTCTATGAAAAGGCTACTTTGGAGGTGAAGGTGGCAGGTTGGTGCCTTGTTCTATATTTTCTAGAGTCTTGGAGTATTGGAGTTGGGAGCAACCTCAGGGACGATTTAATTCAGCCTCTCATTTTATAGATACAGAAAAGGAGGCGTGTTCATTCATTTATTCAGTATAAATAATGTAGAGCACCTACTATGTGCCAGGCCCTGTTCTAGGTGCCTACGATACTTCAGTGAACCAAACAGAGATCACTGCCCTGTGGAGTTCATATTCTAAATGCAGAGATAGAAAAATCACAATACGTTATAGGTGATGTTAGAGGGTGATAAGTTCTGAGAATGAAAGACAAAGTAGAACAGGGAAAGGGGATCAGGATGTGGGCATGGGGACTGGAATTGGGACTGGGCTAGGCTTCATTGAGAATGTGCTGTCTGAGTAAATGCTTGAAGAAACTAGGGATGTAGCTAAGTGCATATCTGGGGGATGAGAATTCCAAACAAAAGGAAGAAGCAATGGAAAGTCCCTAAGATGGGAATGTGGCCGGTGTGTTCTGGACACCCATGGAGGCCTTATGGATGGCTGGTGGGAGTGAATGAGGGACAGGATGGTAAGAGGCGTCCATACCGGACAAAGCGACGTTCCTGGTATAGGTTGCACAGAGAAGGGACTGGTTAATGCTGTCTGGGGCAATCATGAAAAGTGCGCTAAGGAATAGACACTTAAGCTGGCACATCAGTTTATCAGGCAAGTTTCCACAGAGCCCTCAAGTTTGAGTGACTGAAGTTGAAAAGGCAGGGGGCACACAGAGCAAGATGTGGTTAATAGCAAGTAACCAAATAGCCCTTGGGACTGGAGTACGTGGGACCTGAGGGGCACAGGTGGT
>NW_004444263.1:815758-817327 GCF_000243295.1 Trichechus manatus latirostris
AGGGGAAGAGGGGACCACAGAGATTCCCAGGGTTTTGCCTTGGCTGTCTAGTTGTAGGAATATTGATAATTATGTATCAAGTACCTATCACCATAATAATGCTATGTAACAATCAGTCGCAAAATCTCAGTAGTGTAAAGCAATAAACATTTATTTAATCTGAGCATTTCTAGAGTTCAACTGATCTAGGCTGGGCTAGGCTAATCTCTATTGGACTCATCCATACATTTTTGGTCAGCTAAAGAGGTCACCATGTGGACCTTGAATGGGAGACAACTGGCTGATCTCAGATAGCTTCAGCTGAAAGGCTGGGGTGACAAGGCAATGTTCCCAGAGTCTCATCGTCCTGCAGGCTAGCCTGAGCACGTCCCTCCTATGGAAATAGTAGAGGGCTCAACGGTGAAGCAGTTTTCAAACTTTGCTTTTGTCATACTTGCTGATTTCTCACTGGCCAAATAAAGCCACATGACCTATGCAAGAGTAAGAGTGGGAGGGCACTACAAAGTGATGTGGCAATGAGCAGGTGGATGTAAGGAAGGTGAAGATCCAGGGCTATACTTGGAATCAATTTACCACACATAGGGCAAAATTATGAATTCTATTCTGCAATTTTGAGTTTGAGGTGTGTAAGAGGAATCTGTGCAAAGATAACCCATTGGGATGTGGTTATAAAGAAGGGGAATTTGGGAAACAAAGATGCTTAATTGGTATAATTTTGGAAGTGATTTAATGAGAAGCGATGGGAACAAAAAGAAGCCAGGGAGACAGTGTGATGTGAGAAGAGTGGAGATTCCAGGACAAAACCCTGAAACTACTCCTGCCTGTAAGTAGTGGGGGTGGGGGAGGGGGAGGAAGAAAAGTCCAGGAAAGAGACTCAGCAGAGTGATCTGAGAGGTGACAAACCAAGCAGAAAGGAGGGTGACCAAGCCAAGATGGAGCCCGTTTCAAGATGCAGTCAACAGTGTCTCATGCCGAGAGAGACTGAGGAAGAAGGGCTGCAGGGTGACTTCTGGGCTGCCAAATAGGAGATTTTTGTTAACTCACCAAAAACAGACTCAGTGGAAGAGTAGACGTCAGACTGTTGGGGGTTGAGAACTAGGTGAGAGGTGAGAACATTGAGGTGTTCTTGGATTATAAAGCCTACTCTTCTAAGAAGGGGAGAGGAGACTGTAAAAATTTGAACATGTTTATGTGTTTAAGAAAAGAAGTAGGTGGAGAGGAAGAGATTAACAAGGATGATGCAGGGAGGAGTGGGACCCCTGGTGGGGCAGTGGTTAAAATGCTTGGTTGCAAACCAAAAGGTCAGCAGTTTGAGCCCACCAGGTGCTCCACAGTAGAAAGAAGTGGAAGTCTGCTTCCTTAAAGATTTACAGCCTTGGAAACCCTATGAGGCAGTTCTACTTTGTTGTATAGGGTCATTATGAGTTGAAATCGACTCCACAGCAGTGGGTTTCTGAGTGAGTAAGGAGCAGAGAATTAAGAGAGAGGAGAGAAGAAAGGAGAGGAAAGGAAGGTGATAACTGATGGGACCAGGCCTTAGAAGAGATGGTGACCTCTGGGTTTCAGAGC
>NW_004444263.1:817427-832505 GCF_000243295.1 Trichechus manatus latirostris
CCATAAATCTCTTAATTTCAAATATTTCCTACTTGCTAGAGTAAGTCCAACAAAGACTTAGTTTCAATAAACCTTACGGCCTAGTTTAACTTTTGCCCTTGAAAAGTTTTATAATGACACCATCTTATTTCTCCTGGCTTGGTCTGGAGATTTGTCCTTTGATTTGTCTCTTGGGGCTGCATCTCAAGAAAAGAGGTTTGAAAATTCTTTTTTCTCTGTGTCTCCGTCTTTCCACCTGAGTGGTTGGAAAGAACACCCCCACCTTCAGGGCTCCTAAAGACACCACAGGCTCTATTCATCATTGGTTCCCCGCGGTCGAGGGGTGGGGGTGGGGGGGGTGCCCTCAGCCCAGCCACCACTAGGGGGCGTCTTATCCCATAGAACCTCCCGAATGGAAGAGGAATGGCTTCCTATGTGTCGCGCTGCCAGCGTCCCACGCCTACACCTGGGACAAAGCGGCCTCCTGGGCTCCACAGCTTCTCTCCCACAGGTGTGGGCTCTGCCCCTGAAATGCGCATCGAAGGACAGGAGGAAGACGGGGTCCGCGTGGCCTGTACGGCCTCCGGGTGGTTTCCGAAGCCCCAGGTTCAGTGGAGGGACCTTAGTGGAGAGAAGTTCCTGGCTTTCTCTGAGGCTCATGCCCAAGACTCTGATGGGTTGTACCACGTGGAGGCCTCGCTGGTGGTGAGAGACAGCTCTGCTGGGAACGTGACCTGCTCCATCCTCAACCCCATCCTGGGCCAAGAGAAGGTGAAGGCTATTTTCATCCCAGGTCAGAGCTGTTCCTGCTCACAGCAGGGCTGGAGGGAAGGGAACAGGGTCCTGGGTGCGCTGGGCTGGGCTGGCCTGGGTGGGCCCTGACGGAGTCTCTGGCCTGGCCGCAGAGCCCTTCTTCCCCCAGGCCTCTCCCTGGAAGCCGGCTTTTGCCGTAAGCCTGATCATCCTGTGTCTCCTCATCCTTGGGGCTGGCTATTTTCTCAAGAAAGAACATTCAGCAAAGGTGCAGGCGCGGCAGGAACACGAAACTCTTCAGCAGGCTCACGAGGAGGACAGGCAGAAAATGGCAGAGGCACTGAAGGCCAGAGGCAAGGCAGGGGAGGGGCGAGGCTGGGTGAGGGCAGAGCTGGTGCTGAGAGGCAAAGCTGACAGCAGGAGCAGAGCCCTTGGCTGCAGCCTCCAGGAAGACCCAGGGCCCCTGCCCAGAGCAGGAGGCTCAGGAGATTCAGAGAGGGCAGTTTGGCTGTGGAGGCTTGGATGGGTCTGGAGGGAGAACTTCCTCCACCATATGGAGAGGGTCTTTTTGTGGGTTTTCCAGGCACACCATCTTTTCCTTTTCTTAGGGATGGGAGTTCATGCTTATTTTTTTCTTTCTTTCAGATCAACTCCAGGCAGAGCTGGGTAAGTTCTTCTCTCCTTGCTGAACTATCTGTGTGCCATTTGGGAGACATTATTGCTCTTAGCTCACCTCATTTCCTGTGTGTTGCCTTTCAGACTGGAGGAAGGTTGTTTACCAGGCTGGTGAGTAACTCTCTAGATGTTCCTGGGTCTCCCGTCCCACCTGTGCCAGGTGTCCCATCTCCCCATGTCTCTCTGGCATAGACATGAGGACCTCATTCCATGGGGGCAGAAGTTGAAGGTGGTGGGGGAGGAATCCTGCTCCTGGGGCTCTATGATCTGGGCCTCTACTTCCCTCCCAGTGTTGGGACCCTGAGGGTGATGCAGAGACTTAGTAAGGAGGGAGGGCAGAGGGGAGCACTTGCCCTCCTGCCCGGGGCGCAAGTCCAAGGCAGCACGGATTGGGTGTGGAATGACATTCCCAGGCACCACAAACGTGAAAGGTGCCTGACTGAGGCACCCAGACAAGAACGTGAAGGTGTTTCTGCTGATGTGTCACCGCTATCATCCGCTGTTCATCTTGAAATTGGGGGTGGGGTGGGGTGCAAATTAGAGACCCCCCTGGGAGCTTGAATGGGGTGGGGGCAACCAAGAGATTGCCCCTGGGCACTTGTTACATGGCTGCAGCTCCTGTGTGGTCATGATCCCTGGAATCTGTAATGCATTGTTGGTTTTCTCATTCCAGCCCCGGCCTGTCCACTGTATTGTTAGTTTTCTAGCCTTCAATACACAAAGCTCTCATTCTGCACCTGGAAGCTAAAAGGCAGATGCTCAGGGATTTCCTTTAAGGAGCTACATAAATAAATTGGGTCACTAAGTTTAGGGGTGTGACTTACTGGTTTCCCAAGAATCCTCCTCTCTGAGGGTGTCAGTCCTCTCAGGCTCCTGCAGGTGCTGATGGAAAAGTTATGGGGAGAGGACCGGAATTAGTAAGCAGGGAAAAGTGATAATATGAGCTGAGTGCTCCCCAGAATACAGGTGTTATTATCTCTAGAAATATATTTTTCCAAAATGCTTGGCCACTTTTCCCCTGGTCCTGGCCATGTACCTTTGTCCTTTTTCATTCCCCCCTTTGGAGGGAATAGATATTTTCCAGAAATACATTTGCAGAAAAGGACTAGACATAACAATGCTTTCTTACAATTATGGAATAATTTACATTTTATTCTTTAAAATATCATCACTTTTTTTTTTATTCTTAGTGGAATGCAGGTAGAACAGGAGTTTTTGAGGTTCTTGAGGCACAGAGCAGCTAAGTGACTTGTCCAAAGTCCCACAGCAGCAGCAGGATGGTGTGGAACTTAGACTGTAATCTCGGCTTCCTGACCTGTGGTCACGGGACTTTCCCACCATCCCTGGCCAGCTTTGCATGCTGCAGGAGTTCATCTCTTTTCCAGCATCTGTCTCCCTCTGGATAGGCACACCCTTAGGACAGAAGGGAGGATGGAAGCCAGTCATTTCACACTTAATCTGGCTGCAGTCTCACCAGGGTGTGTTCTCTTTCAGCCTGGAGGAAGGCCCAGTTGTATGCAGGTAAGTGACTCTAACTTTTCTGTGGCCTTACCTCCCTCAGCCCCAGGGGCTCTGCCTCAGCCTGGCCTTCCTCTTTCAGTGGACCCCACACCAGGATAAGACTGGAATCTCTGCTCTCCTTATCACTTTCGTAGCCTCTCTCCTGAGACTGCAGGGACTCCTCCTTGAGTACACAGATCTGCGTATTGTTGGGGTCCTTTCTCTACCGCAGGCCACTGTTCAGGTTAGCAACACCCTCTGAAAACATGTTGTTCACTTCATACTTCCAGTTAGTGCTGTCAGTGACAATGGAGAGTTCAGTTGTCAGGAGGGACAGGAGCAGGGTAATAACTCTGCAGGTCAGGCATTGCTGGTCTCCAGAAGGTTTCAGAAACGACACTTGCCTGCTGAGGCTTCAGATGTTCCTTAGGGAGTCCTTGGTTCTAGATGCCTCCGGCCCTGAGAATCCTATCCATTTGGATCCAGTTTTGATTTTCCCATTTCTTTCTGGTCCTGTGGATATTGGTCTTCTCTTTGCTTCCTCATGCTCTGACTCCCTGCCCTTGTTGAGTTTCTTCCTCTAAGTCTTCTTGGTTGCAGAAGAAATAGTTGCTTTAGAGCAGATGTTCTGAATCTGGGGTTCAGGTACCTCAAGATATTTATGGATGGGGCCCTGGATTGGGGTCTGTGAACCAGCTGAAAATATATGAAAAATTCTGTGTATGTGTAACAGGAAGAAAAATGTAATGTATAATTGTTCATAGCCATTATCTCCCCTTTTAGGAGAATTCTGTGTTTGTCTAATGGGCTGAGTCCTAAGTTGGGCTAGTTAGGGGTAATGAGTGAAGACTGCAAAAGGAGAAACCTAGAGAAGTTAAAATTATTTACAAGAGAGAGAATGGGGAGCAAATCAGGGAAGAAAAGAATATGTGGGGAAGGGAGAAGGAGATAAGAAAAGTAAAGGAGAGTGTGGGAGACACCTTGTGGAGGTTTCAGACAGACCAGAATGGTCAAAGAGAGGCCAAAGGTCGTATTTATGGTGGTTGGATTTGGGGAGTTGCACAGACGGTTTGCAGGTCATTTGCGTGCATGAAATGTAATCAACTCCCTAACACCTCTTTGAGAGATTTCAGTAAGGATTGCATTTATTTTTAGCCATTTTTGTAGTAAACATCTAACTGAGTTTGCCTCTGATAATAAGATCATGCCAACTTTCCAGTGGAAGGGGGTTATCCAGAGGACCTGTTGTCACTGGGGTGAGTTCAGGATGTGTGCCCTGTGGGCCTGTGTAACACTCCCTTTCCCTGCTCTAGATGTTTCTGTTCTGAGTCAGGGATATGGGTCCTGAGAGACAGAGAGGTGTGAGCCACGGGAGCCAGGAGATCTGAGGACCAGTTGTGTGAGGAGTCCACTTCATGAATCTTACTGATTCTCCGAAGGATTTATTTGCAAACAATGAGGATCATGGTAAACAATGTGGAACAATAAGGAGATTATCTTCTTTTACTATCTCTTCCTTCTTTGCTGAATTGAAGTCTCCATCCAGTATTTTAATGTACATGTTGTATATCCTTTTGTTGTGTAAGGACAAACACCACCATTACCCTAGAATCAACATTTTCATGTTAATAGGTTCGTAGTGTGAGCCGAAGAAGTGTCTGATGTTCTCTTATTTATAAAATTGGAATAATAATTTCTAACTTAAAGATTTGCTGTGAAATGAAGTAATGCGTGTATTAAAGTCTATAGCAAAGTACTTGATATATCTAGAGTTTCAAAATTAAATGTCAGTTCTCTTCACTCCTCCTCCTGCTTATTGTTCTCCTTCTTCTTTGGTAATCTCCAGCAATTATGGTATAGAAAATTACAGTCGGGTATCAACTAATGTCTTTGTGAAAAAATCAGCAAAACAAAAGCTCACTTTTCTCTAAGGGGACAAGTGGATTAGCCTGACCATTGTATGTGATGTTATTTCCATCAAGCAAATCATCAAAGACAAAAATGCCAATATAGCTGAATGAGCCTGGAAAGTGGGGATGGTGTTCACATATTTACACATCACATATGCAAGAAATATGGCATTTACTTATTTTTATAAATGATCAAATCTTGTTCCTTAGTCTGTACCCTTTAGAGGTGTTGAATAATTTCTAAGAGTTGAAACGAAGTTAAAACAATGCTGGAGATTTATTTGTCCATCATACGATTTGCGAATTGAACAACACACAGTATGAGACCGGGTGTTGCTCCCGAGATGAGACAGTCTGAGGTTTTTATAGTCCAAGAAACAAAGCAAGCCAGGGAAATCCAAGCAGTTTTGATGAGTCTTTCAGTATTGAGATCCTTTCTTCCTCAGGACTGTGTTTGGCTAAGAAGACAAACGACGCAGGTCTGACGGGTCAGTGCCTGCTGACACCAGCTTGTGTGGAATATAGGCTATTCTAAGAGTGTTAGTTACAGGTAAAGTTAAATAAACAAGCTAGTTATTATCTCTCAAGTTTAGGTTACCTAATGTCTTAAACAATTGCCCTGTGAGACCAGATTTTGGCCATGTTCTCTGGACTTGGCAGAAATGTCATCAGTTTTCACATTTTGTTTAGTCTCCACATAGATTTCTAGGCTCCACAGAGGCAAAAGCTCTGCCGCTGAAGACATCTCAGGGCCTTACAACATACATAAGCTTTGCTTTGGTCACCAATCTGCCTTTCTCCTTTCCCCATGGATTATGTGAGATGAAGATTATAGGGCTTTAGAACAGTGACGGAGAGGAATCTCTGTGCTCTCCATTTGTTTCATTTTAAGTTTTTGCCCTAGGGTGGCTGGTCTGATCTGATCCTAAGACCTTTGTGTTGGTGTGTGTTTAGGAGAAGCAGGTCTCGTCTGGCCATCTGGGGACATCGTTGGTGACCCTCTTCCCCATAGTGGAGTCCATGGTCTTAGTCACTTGTCTCTGATTGGAAAATAGTTGTATTATACCACTTGTTCCTCCTAACTCCGTACCTCCTGATCTTAGTCCTTCCTGGTCCACTGGTTCTCTGGGCATTGTTGTGTCCCCCCACCTCCCATCAGAGCATGTGAAAATTTCTGGGTCTTCAGCTTTCCATATGCAGATCATGAGGAATCTCTTACTCTCTCCTCAAGATACTTCCTCTGCCAGTGCCCCTGCTGCATGTTGGATGTGAGTGTATTAGTTTTCTATTTTCTGCCATAGGAAACTACCTCTAATTTAGGGGCTTAAAACAATACAAAGTTATTATGTTACAGTTCTATAGGTCAAAATTCTAACCTCTGTCTACTGGGCTAAAATCAAAGTATGGACAAGGCTGCCTTCCTTTCTGGAGGCTCTTGTTTTTTCAGCTTCTAGAGGCTGCCGACATTCCTTGGCTTATGTTCGCATTCCTTTATCTTCAAAGGCAGTAACACAGCATCTTTCTGTCCCTGCTTTCATTATCCCTCTGTTTTTGACCACAGCTGGGAAAAGTCTTTACTTTTAAGCATGCATATGATTCGATTGGCCCACCTGGATCATCCAGGATAGTCTCCCCATCTCAAGGTCCTTAATCTTTCTCACATCTGTAAAGTTTCTTTTACTACTGTAAAGTAAGTGGCTTCAACAGGTATGTTAGCTAATAATAAATGGGGATTAGGGACTACAGGAAATCGAGGTATCATTCTTTGATTTATTGCTGTTAAATCTTGACCAAATCTTCAATCTTGATTATTAGGTTTTTGCACCGGGAACACAGGAGTGTTACATGGACTGGTGCAGGGGATTATCAATCCCTTCTGTAAGAAATCCTTGATGATGCGTGGTAACCCTTTTATGGCCTCAGGGTTTAAGGGGGTATTGAATTTTAGGCTGTTCTCGATCCAGATGGATTTGCATTCGATTGGACTTGGCAGATTTAATCATGCCAATGTCTATTGAATTAGTGAGCAGTAGGCAGGGGGAAACATGTATGGTAACATATTCACAGGTTCTGGGACTTAGGATATAGACATCTTTGGGGGCCAGTATTCTGCCTGCCACAGTGGGGTTTCTCCTGGAAGATTATGATGTCTCCGGGCTACTGGAGGAAGCAGATGACTAGATCCAATATTTTTGGGTTCTCGCATAGCTATATGTGTGTTTTTGCTCCCATCACCCTATGAAAAAAGAAAGACAAGCCGCTAGTGTCTGACCTCTTACTGTATTTACATGTTTCCTGCTTTGAACTTGTCTTTCTTCCATCCTTAGAAATCTCTCCATTGCCTCCTAACTCGGGTCAACTTCTGCCATATCCTGAATTCTCTTCACTCATGGCTTATAGTCATTCTGTAAGTTCAGCTCAGTCAGTCGTAATTCTCTGTATCCATTGTTTAGAGGCATCATACAGATTGAGCTGAATCAGCTCTTGATAAGTAAATGGATGCCTTGGCAATTTTGATCTCCCCAATTCTTTCTCAGCAGAGCATAGGTTTAAATGTAGTTCCAGGCTAGGAATTGAGAAAGCGTAATTTGATAGTCAAAGCTGGGCAACAACCTTTTGTTCAGGTAGGTATCCAGCCTCTTAATCCTTGGATGTTAAGCCTTATGGTTTAGCCTTAATGGGAAGGCTGCAAAATATCATGAGAAGGTTGAGGGTTGTGGGTGTGTGAGAGAAAAACAGAAATAAATACATAAGTTCAATGTTTCCAAAACATTTCCCCCTATAACTCCTGCATCACTATGTTTTGTAAGAAAAGGTGCTGATCCTGATGTGTAAAGTCTGCAATTCCCTGATATGAAATGTGTGGTTCTCTTGTAGATTGGCGGAAGGAGCAGTTCCAGACCTGTGAGTGACTCAAGAGTTCTCTCTGGAGCTCCTTTTGCCTGCCCCATAGCTTCTAGCCTCCCTTTCAGTTGTCTATGGTGATACAGATACAGGCACCATTGATGGTGGTGGTGTGGGTGGTGGAGGGGGCAGTCGTGTAGCTGGTGCTAAAGGGTGTAGCTGATCCTGGATGCGAACTAGATATCCCTGAGCTCCTGGAGTCCAGGCTGTTCCTCAAGGGCACTGTGATGGACCTCACCCTCATATCAGTCTTTTGGTTCCTTCTCCTGCTTGGAAGGCTGGAGATTTGAATCACTAGCTCTCAGTTCTGGGTGCTTAGCCCCCTCCTCATGAGACTAGGGAGCTCTGAGGGAAATTGTTTTTGTGCCCTTGTTATGGGGCAGGGGAGGGCCTTGCCTGATTTGGTAACTCTCTTTACAGGGTCTGTCACTCTGGATCCATGTTCTGCCCATCCCAACCTGTCCCTCTCTCAGAAAAACATGCATCTGACCTGGAAGAACACCTGTGAGGAAATGAACGATGACAGATGCAGTGTGTTGGGTTTTGAGGGTATCACTTCAGGGCGATGTTACTGGGAGGTGGAGGCCATAGGTGAATACCAAAGTGTATGGGCTGTGGGGGTTTGTAGGGAAGGTGTCCATAGGAAAGACTGGTTGATAGAGTGCCCACAAATGGGATTCTGGGTTGTGAAATGGTTTGCTGGTGAGTGTTTTGCCTGTACTATTCCTTGGACACAGCTAATCCTTAGGAAGTTTCCCTTCAGGATGGGGATTTTCCTGGACTACAAAGCTGGAGATATCTCTTTCTACAACATGACTGATAAGTCCCACATTTTCTCCTTCTCTAAAGCTTCCTTCTCTGGGATGCTCTTTCCATATTTCAGGTTAGAATCAGAAGACACGTCCCTGTCCATCTGCTCCATGGTAGGTGGGCCCAAGGAGCTCCCTGTGTCCCTTAACAAATCTTCTTCTTTGAATGAGCTGCTGAGGCGTTCAGGGGAAGGGTTGAGCTCTGGCTCTTGTGAGGATGGTGTTCTCCCAGGGCCTGAATCTCCATTACTCCCCTGCAACTCCAAGGCCATGCCTCCATAGTGATGCTTCTCTGTCCCTGTTTCCTCACTATGCTTTTCTTGGAGCTACAGACTCCCCGAGGTGGAAGACTCTGAGGTGAGTGCTGGAAGACACTGGGAGTCATGCATTTGTGCTTTTGGATGCAGACTGCTGGGGGAGTATGTGGCTCTGAGAACTGCCAGTTCATGTTTTGTGCTTCTATAGCTAAAGGAAAAAAAAAAAATGACTTGTTTGAGCTTGTTGAGTGTAGGTAGAATTTGGCTATGGGAGGTCATTTTACTTTGGTAATGAAAACTACTTTGTGAACATTTTATACTGTTTGTATATGAAAGGACAGGGGCTGAATCCCTCTGCAGTATAAAGTTGGTTTATCCAACTTGATTTGTTCAGAGTGTAGGGCCCTAGCTCTACTTTGGAGGGGATCTAGGTAATCTGACCAGAAAATGTGCATATTCAAAATATTCCAGGGAAATGATTGGGTGATGGACTTCTAAGATGGGAGAAGTCTAATATTCACTTCATCTACTTATTCTTGGATGGCTGAAGCACACCTATTTTCTCAAATCTTCTGTACATTTCTGTTAGCCATGAAAATACTGTGTTGCGTTAATTCAGGAAATTAAGAAGAAGGATCTGGTTCCTCTTTTGGTCAACACTAAGTAGAAAGAAGAGAAATACTAGCCAAATTAAGATGTAAATGGACAAGAGAATTCTCCGGAGCAGGCAATTGCAGAGAGCCTTAGCATGAGCATTGTCTCAGTTATCAGTGTATTGCCTCTTAGTACTTCCAAGTCCAATGCTAGAGGTAAATGGAAAAGCACAGCAACCAAAAAGGGACAGGACTATCGAGTACTGAGACCCTTCAAGAATGAAGGTGTATTCATTCCACCAGGTACTCTGACCAGCTGAGGTTCTGGATGAGGGTGGGGGAAACAAGGAAAGAGAAGTAGAAGTCATAGATATCAACTCTAATTTTGTGGCCAGTTGGAGAAACAAGGCATATAAGAGCTTTGCATATTTTAATTTGGGTTCTCATGTGTACGTGTTTATTTGTATATATAAACCATTTTTTCTTCTCTCCCCTTCTTTATTATTTTATGTACAAGTTGTTGGAGGTTACATTTATCGTACAGAATACAATAACAGAATATCCAATGAACTGTTGCAGATTTTAAGGAGTAAATAATATAGTGGTAATGGATATAATGACTGGAACTTTTTTAGGAAAAAAAATTTTTTTTTGGTATCCTTTTTCGTAAGGATAGGTGAGAAAATAGAGTAGTTTTGTTGCGTGGAATTTCAAGTGTGTGTAAAATGATGTATATGAAAGCTGAGTAACCAAAGTGCCTATTACCATTTTATTGCCTCTCAGTTCCAGATTAACACTGTCTTTGCCCTGCTTTGTGATACTGCAGCTGGACCTTGTAAACATTTCTCTTTGCCACTGGGCACAATATTAGACACTTATCAGGACACTGGAGATACACTGCAAAATATAGCAGAGAAGAAACTTCTCTTCCTGGTTCTGGGCTTTTCTTCTTTATCCTATAGTGTGGAGGCCCAGTTTTGCTCACCTTTTGGTGAATATTTCTGCAATTGCTTCTTGATGTTTTCCAGGGAGTCTTACTAGCACCCAGAGGGTAGCTTCCCAGGGAGTGTCACCGGTACCCCAATGGGAGGTTTTTGGCATCAGCCTTGGCCTGTGGCATGTTAGCAAACTTCATCATCCAATGGGCCCCTATTCCTCTTTTTGCAGTGAGCTCTGGATGTCAGTCTTGTCAGGGGGCCCGCCCCCAAATTTCTTCCTTTCATGGGTACTCTGTCTCAGCCCTAGAGGTAGTGGCTGTTTCCTGTATCTGCTATTTCTGTATTCTTTAGAGCTTTCTTTCACCTCCTTTAGTAGTTAAGAACCTTTTCCTATTTAATAGTTTTTTTGACTCGTTTGTTGTTTAGTAGTGTGTTGTTAAACTTCCACATATTTTATCTATTCCAATTTTCTTTCTCTTACTAAGTTCCAGTTTCATTCCACTGTGGTCAGAAAAGATACTTTGTATGATTTCAATCTTTTTAAATTTATTGAGACTTGCTTTGTTCCCTAAGATATGGTCTCTTCTGGAGAACGGTCTACATGCACTGGAGAAGAATGTATATTGTGCTGTTAGTCAATAATTTTTTATACTACAATTTTCTCTCTTCAAATGACTGATACGGTTTCTGTCTCCTTACTGGACTCTGAACTGATATAAGCCTGTAAACCATAATGTTGCTTAGAGAATGGCACAGAATTTCTTACAGTATGTGGGAAAGGGTACTTGAGACACTTAAAAATTTATTAGAAAGTTTCACTCCCAAAATAATGTCATGGGCAATATATTTATCGAGGTCTCTGTTGAGTTTTAAGTATGCTCTATATGCTCTATGTGTTAGTATAAGGAGCTCTCGTGGCACAATGGTTAAGTGCTTGGCTGCTAACTGAGAGTTCAGTGGTTCGAATCCAGCAGCAACTCTGTGGGAGAAAAGACCTGGCAATCTTCTCCTGTAAAGATTACAGCCTAGGAAACCCTGTGGAGTAGTTGTACTCTGTCCTTTAGGGTCACTATGAGTAGGAATCAACTGGACGGCACCCAGCAATGACAACAAAATGCGTTAATATAATGTCCCTAAGTGGTGCAAATTATTTGCGCTTGGTTGGTTACCTGAAAGTTGGAGGCTTGAACCCACCCGGTCATAGTGCAGAAGAAAAGCCCTGGCGATCTGTTTCCATTAAGATTACAGGCAAGCAAACCCTATGGAGCAGTTCTACTTTGTAACACCTGGGGTCACCATGAGTCAGAATCGACTGGACAACAACTGACAAGACAATGTGTTAAGATATTATCTGTCATATTTATCCCCCTTTTCATTTAGCTTGTACCTTTATGACACTGTATTACTTTTGGATGAGCTGCGGGCATATTCCTTTGAAGTAGTGAGAAAGGAAAGGTATGCAGATGATCGGATTTTATCCACACAAATAGAAGTGTGTAAAAATGGTGTGGGGGCAGTGTCTGACCTCCTCTAACTTCACAAGGGGGAAGGAAAATCAAGATTAGCAGCCCAACTGTATGAGATACTCCACTGCTCCCACCCTGTCTGGAGCAAGGGAGAATGAAGAAAACCAAAGACACAAGGGAAAGATGAGTCCAAAAGACCAATGGACCACAACTACCACAGCCTCCACCAGACAGTCCAACACAACTAGATGGTGTCGGGCTACCACCACCAACTGCTCTGACAGGGATCACAATAGAAGGTCCTGAACAGAGCCGGAGAAAAATGTAGAATAAAATTCTAACTCATAAAAAAAAGACCAGACTTACTGGTCTGACAGAGACTGGAGAAACCCTGAGGGTATGGCCCCCAGACACCCTTTTAACTCAGTATTGAAGCCACTCTTGAGGTTCACTCTTCAGCCGAAGGTTAGACAGGCCCATAGAACAAAATGAGACTAAATGGGCACACCAGTCCAGGGGCAAGGACGAGAAGGCAGGAGGAAACAGGAAAGCTGATAATGGGGAACCCAAGGTCAAGAAGGGGAGAGTATGGACACGTCGTGGGGTTGGCAGTCAAGGTCACAAAACCGTATATTTATTAATTGTTTAATAAGAAACTAATTTGCTCTGTAAGCTTTCATTTAAAGCACAAGAAAAAACAAATTAGATTAAAAAATAAATCAACTGCCCAAGGCTGATTCTTATGAGGCAAAGGCCAGACACGCTTTCTCTCTCTGCCGTCTCTGCCATCTCTAACACAAACCATTCCTCCCACAGCACTCTCTACTTCTGTGCTGGGTTTGATAATTCATTGCAATGGCCACACAGAACTCACAGACAATACTTACCATTATGGGGTTTATTAGGGTAGTAACAGTTTACAATTCAGGCTCAGGAACAGTCAAGGATACAGTTCTTCCATCAGGACAGACTCTTCCCAGCCATGCTCACAGGCATGCCTCTCCCTGGCGGTATGCCCCTGCCCAAAGGCTCTCAGCTTTCTCTCTCTGTGGGCCAGGAAGCCCACCGTGCTGTCTCCTGCTTCCAACTCTCTGCTGCTGGGTCTCTCCTGCCACTGCTTCTCACCGTCTTGAGGGTTACAGCTTGCTCTCTGTCTCCTGGGTACAGGAGTTTCTCAGTGCAGGGATCCCAGGTCCAAAGGATGTGAGGGCTCTTGGCTGTTTCTCCCTTGGTGGTGGTGGGATCTCCTCCCTCCTTCCTCTGGGATGGCTTATTTGAAGACCAGGGGAATGGCAAAACTGACCAAACTCTTTTGTGGGCCACAATTACCCTATCACACAGTCCTGCCCAATCACTTGGGTGGGAGTTACAAAACCACGGTTATAAGGGCCACACAAAAGTGATCCATTGCACCACAGAGTGATATTTTTAGACAGGTGGACCAACTGCCTAAGTAATTCCAGAAAGAATGATTAAAGTCATCACTAATGGTAGAGCTTTGTCTGACTTACACATTACCTATGTGTACACTTTGCAATGAGTTTTTCTTGGAGGTTATATTTATTAAAGCTGCAAAATGCTTTTCTGAGCTTTTTATTATTACTGTTGTTGAGGAAAGCATTTAATTATACATAGAGTTATTTCCCAGACTGCTTTCATTGCCATCTATATTCCGTGGTGTAGACCTTCTGAGTCTTAATCTTCCATTTATCTTTGTGCTAGAGCACAGCTCATATTACGTCTTCAAAAGCCTCTTGACTTCTCTCTTCAGGCTCAGGTTCTGGGAAGCCCCTCAAATTTCACCACTTCAAGTGTGGGCATGCAAACTAACCCCACGACTCGTGGATCCATTTCACTGAGCACACAGAATGCTTGCTGTCTAGGTTCTTGTTTGAACAGTATTCCCCTTTTGTGGTTGTTTCATGGTTTTTACCTCTCTTTCACCATATCTTATCTATTTTCCATTAAATCTTTTCTTTAGATTGTTAAGAAAAATGATTTAAAACCTGGAAATAGGAAGTTTTACTACCCCAAATGACATTAATCACTTTAGTCTTTAATTCAGCATGCTTAGTTCAAACCGTCTTTCCCGGTGGACAATAAATACCTGGTCCCTCAAAATACGCCTTGAACCAGTTTTACAATTGTACCAGTTCTTTCACTGATTGAATAAATTCTTTGATTTCTACACTTGTCTGAGAGTCATGTTTTTAATTTTATGAAAATTATACTTTTGCAATATTTACTCAATTAAAAATATAGAATTTTATTTTAAAAACCCTTGTATTAACTGTAAGCAGAAAACCCTTTACACTAGGTAAATTTAAAGATAAATACATTGAAAAAATCCTATGTTATTAACTTAAAAATAGAAAACAATGAAATCCAAGTTATAATAAAGCTAAGTATATTCCCCCCACCTTCTAGTATTGAAGAGACACCTGACGAGAGGAAGAGGTTCTTTTTAGATCCCCCGGAATCTGGAGTTGAGATTCTTTAATTGTGAATTGAGGGCTTCTTATCTGCTACCCATGGATCTCTGGCTCATTTCATTCTCATGCTCACCCAT
The DNA here is from genome assembly GCF_000243295.1 of Trichechus manatus latirostris. Classification (NCBI taxonomy): domain Eukaryota; kingdom Metazoa; phylum Chordata; class Mammalia; order Sirenia; family Trichechidae; genus Trichechus; species Trichechus manatus. Next base: position 831,781 of record NW_004444263.1, read on the forward strand.
ATAGCTGCGTACCCTCCAGCTTACCCTGAATCAAAAAGTACTCGACTGTCATTACCATTGACTCATTTTCTATGAATCTTTGGTTGTTTCCTGTCACTTTTCCAATTGCCTTCCTGACTGTCTCTCTGGTGTCAGTGGAAGGTACATCTGAGGGTGTGCACAGTTTTTTAGCCAGAGAGAGGGGGCCCCCAAAGGGAAGGTAATGGGAAGTTTGGGAGAGTCAATGTGTATGCCCAGAAATCCTCCTCCCAAAATGATTTTTGCTTCCCCTCATTGGAACTCCTGTGTGTCTTCTCTCCATACCTTCCTGGAGAAGAGTCCAAGTCCCTCAGGTTAGGCGCAGGTTACATATCTCTCTCACTGGGGGGCTCCCTGTCTTATCTTTCACTTCCACTGGGTGTGCTGTTCTTTCTCTATTTGTTCGAGCTGTGTAGTTAATGTTTTGATTTTGTCCCTTTCCTCTTTTTTGACGTGTGCATCTTTTGCTATAAATTGTCCTCTGAAGACTGCCTTTGTTGTGTCCTAAAGATTTTGGTGTGATGTGTTTTCATTCTTGTTTGATTCTAGGAATTTTTTGATTCCATCTCTGATTTCTTCTATTACCCAGTGGTTTGTAAGCAGGGGGTTATTCAGTTTCCATGTATTTGATTTTTTTCCCTTGCTCTTCCTGTTGTTAATTCGTACCTTGATGGCGTTGTGGTAGAGAACATACTTTGTATTATCTC
>NW_004444263.1:833419-842188 GCF_000243295.1 Trichechus manatus latirostris
AGTCCTGGAGAATTTATTTCCTAAGTTGGTATCTGGCTGGTACAATCCTGCATCCTAGATTCAGCCTGTGGTCTGATGTTGTTTGTTCTCAGATCAAAGGACTCCCTTTAATAATTCTTGTAAGTTTGGTTTGGTTTTTACATATTCCTTAATTTCTGTTTATCTGGAAATGACCTAATTTCACCATCCTATTTGAACGAGAGTTTTGCAGGATCTCTTATTCTAGGCTGGTAATTTTATTCTTTCAAGGTTTTATATATGTCATCCCGTTGCCTTCTTGCCTGTGTGGTTTCTGCCAAATAATCAAAGCTTAGTCTTATTGTTTCTCCTCCGTATGTGACTTTTTGTTTTTCTCAAGCTACTCTGAGAATTCTTTGTTTGTCTTTGGTTTTAGCAAGTGTGATTATAAGATGCCTTGGTGATTTTCTTTTGGGGTCTATCCTATATGGGGTTCGTTGAGCTTCTTGGATGGTCAGCTTTTCATCTTTCATGATATTGGGTAAGGTTTCTGTCGGAATTTCTTCAATGATCCTCTCTGTGTTTTCTGTTTTCTCTCCCTGTTCTGGAACTCAAATCAGTCGCAAATTTTTGCTTTTGATTATATCCCACATAATCCTCAGGGTTTCTTCATTCTTCTTAGCTCTTTTTCCTGATTTTCCCACAGAGTTGTATCCAAGTGTTTGTCTTCAGTTTCGCTGATCCTGTCTTCCATCATTTCAAACCTGCTCCTCAGCCCTTCTATGACATTGTCCATTTCTGAAATCTTGTTGTTTATCCTTTGGATTTCTAGTTGTTGTTTTTGTATGATTTCTGGTTGTGAATTTATTAAAGCTCTTTGTTCCTTTATTATTTTCCTGAATTCTTCATTTTTTTTGTCTGTATTTTCCATGAATTTTTCTGAGTTTTCCATGAAGTTGTCTATTTTTTCCTCTTTTTTGTCTGCTTTTTGCTTCAAGTCTTGGATAGCTCTGAATATTAGAGATTTGAATTCCATATCAGGTATTTCTAGCGCCTTTTCTTCTACTGGAAAGTTATCTGCTGTTTTAGTTTGGTTGCCTACAGGAACCATCCTGTCCTGTTTTTGTAAATGTTTTAATATTGTCTGCTGTATTTGGGGCATTCAGTAGATATTTTCCTCATTTATTGATTGTAGAATTGTTTGTTTTGTCCTGATTTTTTGTTTTCTTTGGCTAGTCTGAGCAGGGGTGCTGTGTGTTCTTTGTTGTTTCCTCATCTGTAGGCATGATACTTTTCACCTCCTTTTCCAATGAACAGGGTCTGTTGCTCAGGTATGGTACAGCAGGGCAGATTCAGGTGAAGGGAAGTTGCTGGGGTGGGTTGTCTGTGGCACGTACTAAGGCTGACAGAGTGGGCCAGGAATCAGTGCAGGGCAGCTTCTAGTAGGCCATGCGTGTGCTGCTGGGGGGTGTGATGTTCAGCATATGGTGCAGGTAGGCAGGAAGGAGGGGGGAGATTGTGATGTGTGGAGCTAAGATGGGTATGGGAAAAAGGAGAGAGAGGAGAAAGGACCAGTAGCCAAAAACATACAAACAAAGAAAGAAAAAAGAGTGCTAAGGGAGCTTGCCATTGGAGTGGAGAAATGAGAGAGTGAGAAATGGAGAAAAATAAAAAGAAAAAAAGAAAAAAGATAAAAAAAGAATAAATAAAAATTAGGAAAGAAAAAAGAAAAACCTGCAGGTATCCCCCTGGTGTGGCTGCAAGGACTGTGGAAGTTTCTCCCAGGCCATAAAATACAGCTTGGCTAGAAGGGGTAAAGGTGTCACATAGCACCACTTATTCAGGAGATAGGAAAAGAAGGAAGTTTAGAGAGACGAGAAACTGAAAAATGGAGAAAAACCAAAAGGGAAAAAGAGAGAGAAGAAAAGAAAACAAAGAAACAAAACAAAAACCAAAAAAAACGAAGAAAAATGAAATGTCCCCAGGGATCTCACTGTGCATCTGCGCAGAGTAAGGGAGCAGCTCCCAAGCTGCGCAGTGCTGTCCAGCTAGAAGGGGCTCCGAGGCTGAGAAAAGAAAAAGAAAACAAACAATTCAAAACGGAGAAAACCAGAACAAACGAAGAAAAAAAAGCCCCAGGGATCCCACCAGCATGGCAGCACAGCCCAGGAAGCAGTTTCATATTTGAGCGTTGCTTCATAGCTTTTTGGGGAGAAGCAAAGATGCCACATGAAGCCAGGCGTTTGAGAGAAAGGAGGGGGAGGTGTTGAGAGGTAAGGAAGAAATCAAAAGAAGCAGAAAAAAGCAACACCAGCAGCCAACAAATGGCACTCATGGAGCCGGCTAGTGTGGGCGGGTGGAATCTAAGTGGCACTGATGTGAAGCTGGTGCTTCCTGGCCAAGAGACTGTGGTCACAGGAAGCAGAGGAGGCCGAGTGGGGGTGAAGAAAGGTGGGGGGTGGGAAAGTGAATATCGCTAGTTACCAGTTGTTATGTCTCCTGCTGGAAGCTCCATGTAGCTGCTTTCTCATACCCCTTGTTTGCCAATCTCTTATAGGACCCCAAGATGGCAGACCCATGCTGCAGTAGCTGATAGCAGACCTCTGTATGTATCTCTCCTCACTCTCTGTTCTCTGTCAGTTTCTTATTTCATTCAGTGCTTGTCTGAGTTCTTTAGCTCTTCATTTGATGCTTAGGGTTTCAGGATTGACTTTTGTCTCTGACTTAGTTTTTTGGATCTTTGCTGTGGAGGGATGGAGTGGTGCTTCTGTCTATAGCACCATGTTGCCAGGATGTTGAAACTGCTGACCTTTTGGTTAGCAGCTGAATGCTTAGCCACTGCTCTAGCTGGGCTTCTGAGCGTTTATAGGGTTCAGCTAATCTGGGCTAGGCTTGGCTAATGTCAACTGGGTCATTTATATATTTTGGTCACCAGAAGGGGTCACCTTGTGGACCTTGGCTGGGTTTTTCACATGGATGGGAGTCAACTGGCTGATCTGGGAAAGGCTGGGATGACAAGGCAATGAGTCTCATCCTCCTGCAGGCTAGCGTGAGCATGTCCTTCCCATGGAAATAGCAGAAGGCCCAATGGTGCAAGCAGTTTTCAAACATTTGCTTGTGTCACATTAGCTAATTTCCTACTGGCCAAATAAAGTCAAATGACCTATCCAAGAGTCAGAGTAGGAGGGCACTACAAAGTGAAGTGGCAAAGGAGGAGGTGGATATAAAGAAGGTGAAGCCCCAGGGCTATGTTTGTGATTAATGTACCAAAGATAGGGCAAAATTATGACTTCTGTTCTGGAATTTTGAGTTTGAAGTGTGTATGAGAAATCCTTGTAAAGATAACCTATGTGGATGTGGATATAAAGGAGGGGAATTTCGGAGACAGAGTTGTTTAATTGATGGAATTTTGGAAGTGATTTCCAAACAGAAGCAATGGGAACAAAAAGAACTGAGGGAAACTGTATGACATGAGAAGAATGGAGATTCAAGGACCACGCTGAAGGGATATTGAGGAAGAAGGGTTTCAGTGTGACTTCTGGGCTTCCAAGTGGGAGTTTTTTTGTTAACTGTCCAAGAATAGACTCTCTGGAATAGCAAGAGAAGTCAGAGTGTTGGGAGTTGAGATGTATATGAGAGGTGAGAACATAGAGGTGTTCATGGGTTATAAAGCTTACTCTTCTAAGAAGGGGAGAAGGAGACTAAAAATTTGAACATGTTTATGTGTTTAGGAAAAGAAATAGGTGGAGAAGAAGAGATTAACAATAAGAATGGAATAGGGACGTAGAGGTGAGAGACAGGAGAGAAGAGGAGAGGAAAGGGAGATGAGAATTGATGGGACTAAGCCTTAGAAGAGGTGATGACCTCTGGGTTCCAGAACTCAGAGGAACAATTGTCCTTGAATGGAGGAGATTTTCTCTCACTTTGTGACAGGAAGATGAGAGTAAGCTCAGTTTGGATAAAGAAAATTTTGTGGGTAATTAAAGGAAAGCAAACCAACAACAACAACAAAAATCCATAAATCTCTTAATTTCAAATATTTCCTACTTCCTAGAGTAAGGCCAACAAAGACTTAGTTTCAACAAAACTTCTGGGCAAGTTTAACTTTTGCCCTTGAAATTTTTTGTAATGATGCCATCTTATTTCTCCTGGTCTGTCTGGAATTTTGTCCTTTGATTTATGTCTCCTGGGCTGTCTCTCAAGAAAAGAGGTTTGAAATTTCTTATCCTTTTTTGTCTGTGCCTCAGTGTTTCCACCTACATGGTTGGAAAGGACAGTCTCCAGCCCCAGAGCTCCCCTAAAGAGTTCATATGCTCCTTCCTTGGTTCTCTGTGGTGGTGCCTCTGCCCCGCCACCAGAAGGGGACGGCCTTCCCATAGAATCTCCAGAATGCAGAACCAAGGCTCCCTGTGTCACACTGCTCGGGTCCCAGGGCAAATCGAGTCACCTGACCTAGCCCAGAGTCAGAGTGTGAAGACACCCCAAAATGATGTAATGGAAGGTGAGGTTTATATAAAGAAAGGTGAAGACCCTGTGCTACTTTTGTAATCGATCTACTACACGTGGAAAGAAATTATGAATTCTGTTTGGAAGTTTTTAGTCCAAAGTGTATGTGAGAATCCTGGTGGAAATAACTCATGGGGTTTTGGATATAAGGGAGATAGGGTTGGTTAATGCATACAATTTTGGAAGTGATTTACAAAGAGAAGCAGTGTGCGTGGAAAGAAACCAGGCAGAGCATGTGAAGTGAGAAGAGTAAGATTCACGAAAGCATCCCTGGAGCAGAAGGAGGAAAAGAAGTCCAGGAAAGAGGCTTAGCAGAGTGATCTGAGAGGTGACAAGCCAAACAGAAGAGTGACCAAGTCAAGATGGAGACAGTTTCAAGATGGAGTCAACAGTGTCACATGCTGAACGGAGACTGAGGAAGAATGACTGCAGGGTGGCCGCTAAGGCTGCCAAGTAGGATATTTTTGTTACCTCACCAAGAATAGATTCAAAGGAATAGTAGGAAAAGCCAGACTATCAGGGGTTTAGAAGAAGGTGAGTGGTGAGAACATGGAGATGTTCATTGATTATAATGCTTCCTCTTCTGAGAAGGGAAGAAAAAAGAGCCTGCAGAAATTTGAACATGTTTATATGTTTAGAAAAAAGAATAGGTAAAGAGGAAGAGATTAACAATAAGACAGAAGAGAAAGAGAGAGAGTGTAATTGATGGGACCAAGCCTTAAAAGAGATGGTAACCTGTGAGGTCCAGAGCTGAGGGGAAAAGTTACTCTTTGGTGGGGAGATTTCCACACACTTTGTGACAGGTGAATGAGGATAAGATTAGTTTATATGCAAAAGAGTTGGTGGATAATTAAAACAAAAACAAAACAAAATCCATAAATCACTTAATTACAAATATTTTCTACTGCATAGAGGAGGTCCACTCAAGACTTTGTTTTGACAAAACTCTATTCCTTAGTTTGATTTATATCCTTGAATAATTTTGAAAAAGACCGTTCTTGTTCTTCCTGCGTTGGTCTGAATTTTTGTCCCTTGATTTATGTTTCCTGGGCTGATCTCAGATAGAAGTTCTGAAATTCATTTTTGTCTTTTCTCTGTGCCTTGGTCTTTCCACCTGTGTGATTAGAAGGAATAGGCCTCGTCCCAGATGCTCCCGTAAAGGTTCTCCTAACATCTCCTTCCTTGGTTCCCTGTGGTGGGGCTGTGGCCCAGCCACCCCTTGGGGGAAGACTTCCAATAAAACCCCCAAAATGCAGGCTGGATGCCCCCCTAGAGATAGGCAGGGTCCTGAGTCTGCACCTGGGACAAGGCGGCCTTCTGGCCTCCACAGTTTCCCTCCCACAGGTGTGGGCTGTGCTCCTCAAGTGCCTATCGATGGGCTGGAGGAGGATGGGGTCCTTGTGGCCTGCACGGCCCTTGGGTGGTTTCCGAAGCCCCAGGTTCAGTGCAGAGACTGTAGTGGAGAGAAGTTCCTGGCTTCCTCTGAGGCCCATGCCCAATATGCTGATGGGCTGTTTCCGTGGATCCTTCACTGGTGGTGAGAGACAGCTCTGTGAAGAAGGTGACCTGCTCCATCCTCAACCCCATCCTGGGCCAGGAGAAGGCAAAGGCCATTTTCATCCCAGGTCAGTGCTGTTCCTGCTCACAGGAAGGTCGGGTGGAGGGGGACCGAGTCCCTGAGTGTGCTGGGGTGGGCTGGCCTGGGTGTGCCCTGACGAGGTCTGTGGTTGGGCCGCAGAGCCCTTTTCTCCCCAGGCCTCTCCCTGGAAACCGGCTTTGGCTTTGAGCCTGAGCATGTTGGTGCTTGTCATCCTTGGGGCTGGCTATTTTCTCAAGAAGGAACATTCAGCAAAGGTGCAGGTGCTGAAGGCCAGAGGTAAGGCAAGGGAGGGGCGAAGCCTGGGTGAGGGCAGAGCTTTTGCAGAGAAGGAAATCTGACAGCAGGACCAGAGCCCATGGTTGCAGCCTCCAAGAAGACCCCGGGCCCCTGCCCAAAGCAGGAGACTCAGCAGATCCAGAGAGGGCAACTAGGGCCCTTTAGGCTCTGATGAGTGTGGAAGGAGAACTTTCTCCTGTATACAGAGGGGGTCATTTTTGTGTGTTCTGCAGGCACACAGCCTTTCCTTTTCTTAGAGAAGGGAGTTCATGCTGTTTTTTTTTTTTTTTTTTTTTGTAAAATCTTTTTCAGATGAACTCCAGGCAGAGCTGGGTAAGTTCTTCTCTCCCTCCCAAACTCTCTGTGTGTCTCATTTGGGGAAGATATTACTGTTCTTAGCTCACCTCATTTCCTGTGTGTTGCCTTTCAGACTAGGGAAAATCTTTCCCAAGAATGGTGAGTAACTCTCCTGAAGTCCCTGGGTCTACTGTTCCATATGTGCCCAGGTGTGCCCTCTCCCTTTGTGTCTCTGGCATGGACATGAGGATCCTGTTCTCTGAGGGCAGAAGTGGAAGATAGTGGAGGCAGGAATCCTGCTCCTGGGGCTCTTCCAGATCAGGGCGTCTGCTTCCCACCTGGTGTTGGAAACCTGGAATCTGTCATGCATCCTGGGTGTCATGGATTGAATTGTGTCACCCAAAAATATGTGTATCAATTTGGCTAGGCCATGATTCCCAGTATTGTGTGATTGTCCACCACTTTGTCATCTGATGTGATTTTCCTATGTGTTGTAAATTCTGTGTCTATGATGTTGATGAGTTGGGATTAGCAACAGTTATGTCAATGAGGCAGGACTCAATCTACAGGATTGTATTTCGTCTTGAGCCAATCTCTTTTGAGATATAAAAGAGAGAAGGAAGTGGAGAGACTTGGGGACCTCATAGCACCAAGCAATAAGAGCCAGGAGAAGAGCATGCCCTTTGTACCTGGGGTCCGTGTGCCTGAGAAGCTCTTAGACCAGGGGAAGATTGCTGACGAGGACCTTCCCCTAGAGCTGATACAGAGAGAAAGCCTTCCGCTGGAGCTGGCACCCTGAATTTGGACTTCTAGCCTACTAGACTGTGAGAGAATAAATTTCTCTTTGTTAAAGCCATTGACTTGTGTTACTGTGTTATAGCAGCACTAGATGAGTAAGACACTGGATCTTCTCATTCCAGGCCTGACGTGTTCACCATATTGTAGGTTTTCTAGCCTTCAGTGCATACATCTTTCAGTCTGCACCTGGTAGCCAAAAGAGATTTCATGAAAGGAGCTGTATAAATAAAAGGGGTCATTAGTTTAGGCCCCAATACCTTCTTCCTGGGAATGCCAGTGCTCTCCAGCTCCTACAGGTGTTGATCAAAAAGTGATGGGAACCCTCATCTGTTGCTGGTGGGAATGCAAAATGGTACAGCCACTTTGGAAAACAGTGTGGCAGTTCTTCAAAAAAATAAAAATAGAACTACCATATGACCCAGCAATCTGAATGCTAGGTATATACCCAAAATATTCAAAAGCGGGAACACAAACAGAAAACTGTACGGCAATGCTCACTGTAGCACTATTCACAATAGCCAAAATGTGGAAACAATGGAAATGCCTATCAACAGAAAAGTTGATAAACAGAAGGTGGTATATACTTACAATAGAATATTACTTATCCATAAAGAGAAATGAAGTCTTAATGCATGCCACAACATGGATGAACCCTGAAAACATGCTAATGAAATAATTCAATCACAAAAAGACAAATACTTGATCTCACTTCTATGAAATAGACAAATATATGGAAACCAATGATTATTAATGGTTACCAGGGGTGGGAGGGAGGAGAAAGGAGGAGTTACTGTTCAGAGGACGCTGAGTTTATGTTAATGTTGGTGAAATAATTTAGAAAAAGAGATTGATAATGGTTGCTCAACATGAAGAATGTAGTAAATGTTATTGAAATATACATGTAAAAGTAGTTTAATTGACGTTTTTTTTTTTTAATGAATATTTGTTCCAGAATAGAAAAATGTGATGAGGAGAGGACTGGGCTGAGTGTGCAGGGAGATGAGATGAAATCAACTGAGGGCTCCCTAGAAGAGAGATGTTATTATCTCCAGAAATAGTTTATCTGAGAATGAATGGCCACTTTTACCCTGAAGTTGGTGTCATAGCCCTGTTTTTCCTTCATTTCTCCTTTCTGGTTACTGGTTATTTCCTAGCTATATATTTGGCTAAAAGAAAAAGACTGGCTAAAATAATGCTTTCTTACAATTATGGAATAATTTATGATTTTTATTTGTATATATATTTTCAGACATATATTTTTTGATTCTTAGTAGCAACACTGAATGCTGGTAGAACAGACCTTCTGGAGGTTGTTGTGACACAGAACAGCTAAG